>NC_142376.1:13480000-13737500 GCF_059441005.1 Hippichthys cyanospilos | reverse complement strand
ATCAAGGACATCTATTCTTATGTGTTTATTCTTAAACTGGTATTGGGATAAATAGAATTAAGGCCGGGCATTTTTTTTAATGTTTTATTTATTTCACAGTATGCTTGTGAAACTTTGTTATGCTACTCAATGCAGTAAGTAAGTTTGATGTTTTGTTGAGCATGTGTGTATGTTGTATCTCTCAAAGCAGAATCTCCCTGAGGATTTATTTCATCCTTATGTACTAGGATGGTAAAATGTTTGCAGGCAGTTTAGAGGTTATATATATTAAAATATTCAATTAAAAAAAGATACTTCAAACAAGCTTAAGAATATATTTATGGACAAATTTTGATTTATTCATTATGCCTCTTAACCACAACTATGCTCAAAGTCAAAGTGGACCTTTTGGATGTATTATGAACGTTTCTCTCTCGATTTTTGATAAATTTTGCAATTCAAAGGATTGACTTTTGGATACTTCTGGTGAATATATATATATATATATATATATATATATATATATATATATATATATATATATATATATATATATATAATCTATTGATACCTAAATAGGGCTGCAACTAATGATAATTTTACTACATCAATCTGACAATCAAAACATAAACCATGACTCATCCAAAAACATAAAACAGAGCGATATTTCAACGTGACTGTGCACAAAATGTGCTGACAAATTACAAAATTGTTGATTCTCATTCATTGTTTCAAAAATAGGCAAATATATTGATTGTCATTCATTGGTTCACAAAGTAAAAGTACATGTTTGCAAATTGGAAAAAAAAACCCACCTCTTTCATTGAAAACGACACAAAACTGAGAATAATTACTATTAAGAGGATTTGGACAAAAACTAAACAAAGTATCTATAAACAATCGACTATCAACAATATACTGTAATTGTTTATCAAATTCATCATTAAGTACCTTGTGGACTTTTGAAGTTGCAACAAACAGATAAAAAACTAAGATCAAATCTAGTTAAAAAAGCAGTGAAGATCAGGGAAAATTTTTGTGTAAACTATCAGTACCGTCTATATCTTCTATTTCCCAAAATAACACATCAATACGGTGTTCTATTTGTCACGTTTAAACTACACAGAAGCCTTTTTATGGACAAAAGTAGAACCCAAGGGAAAAGGCCCATGTCCACGAAGACGACAGTGTTGCTGCATGGTTGGAGATCGAATCATTCTCTTTGGAGGAACCAGGTAAAGCAAAAATAGCTGTATCATTTGACGAAATAAATAATATAATGAATACATGAATAGCTTGTTGCCTATCATAGATTTTGCATGTTAGCCATGACTCATCATGCTTTCATGTACAACTACAGTACTCACAGTATTTACTACTATCAAGTGAGAAATCTTAGTTTCAATTGTGATTGCTAAATTTTGACGCCCAATTTTTTTTGCGGTAATGGGCAGTGTTTAATGGCAGTACCTTCAAGAAATGAAACCTTGTCTGCAGTACTGTAGGTGTTGTATATAGCCAACAAAATATAATTATTTTCCCTAGATATTTTGTAAATTATATGTGTAATTAGTATTTGAGATTGACCAAAACAGATGTAATCTTGATAGTTTTTTGGACTGCTTCTGCCCTTTGTATATCAACTTGTTGCACACACACACGCACACACACGCACACACACACGCACACACATACACTGGGGGGAACAGCTTTTGAAAAGCAGTTTAGTTTTACTTTTCCAGTTTGTTTTCAATGTCTCATCCGCTAACAGCCACATGCAATCTTTCTCATTTCTTTTACGCTGGGTGCAGAAGTGGTGCTAGTGTTTACCATTTTTTGGCTAATGGCAATAATCCATCGTGATCTTTTTTCACAGTTTCATTGCTTGTTTATGCACCATTGGTTCTGCGGATATTCACTGTGCCAGCCAGGAACTTAAAGAGACTGGTGACTGGCACCAGATATCCATTTCAAGTGCCAGAATTGACTGCGAATCTATGCAGCATACAGTCTGTATATTTCCTATGTAAGATCTCTGGTGCATCGAGAGACTACAGCTCTCTTGAAATTGCTTTTCTATGTTTATTAAACAAATTTGTATAGTATTAGCAACATAGAATTATTTAATCACCTGAGCTTTGACTTAGGCCACTTGTAAAGCAATTGTTTTTAAGCTAGGTTACCTACAGTAATTTAGATAAGAACATTTCTCATTTTTTTCTGTCTTTGTGCTTAATTTTCTTAATTTCAACACAGTATTCATAATGAAAAACAAATTTAAAGTCTTTGCTTATTTTAATGAAACTTGAAATGAAATACCAATGAAGAGTTTTTGATTTGACTTTCTTGCAAGAAAAAAAACATATATGTATATATTTGTATATATATATATATATATATATATATATATGTATGTATATATATATATGTATATGTATGTATGTATATATATATATATATATATATATATATATATATGTGTGTGTGTGTATATATGTGTATGTATATATGTATATATATATATATATATATGTATTTTTTTTTAAGTTTTACTGACCTATTGTTTGAATAATTGTTTCCATATCATCCAAAAAAAAAAAAAAACCTGTTTTTTGAGTGTCTTCTTTTTCTGGAGGAATGGCTGCTTTCTTCCCTACATGCCACTGTGATGATCTGGCTCCTGTAGACGGTAGTCTGGGATGATTTCATTGGTGGTTATAAGGCAGTAATGATAACTGCTACCTGCTTAGGTGCCACTGTTCTTTAGCTAGGCCAGTAGCCATTGGAGTAATGAGGTAGCTAACAGCTTTTAGATGGCCCAGCTTTGTCAGTACCCGGGCTATTGTTATCACAAAGCTGAGTTATCAGTCAAAACCCCACTGGGAGAACCTGATAGTGCAGATGGGAAGGTTGTGGATAAGGGTCCTCTCAGCCCCACTACGTCTACAGGCCCGAAGTCCTTCAGACCTCAAATCATGATATCTCAGTCTGGATTGTCCTTGTGTCATAGGCTTAATTACAGTACAACTTGCATTACTCTTCTTTCCCACATGGACATTGGGTATTGTTGGTATCCTGCTGTTGATAAACATAAAAACCCAGAATTGTTGACAAAATAACTTGAAACTGACATTTTTTTTGTTGTCTAGTCATTAAGCCTGCATGTACGTACATGTGCATGTACATAAATCTCAACGATAAGCATAAACTGCAACATTGAGCATAAACTGCAATATTTTATGCTACATTAAGATTAGTAATTATTTAAGTGATTATGAATTTTTTCAATCAGAGTCCACATCTTTCTAAATGATTTCATTCAAATGGATTACAGCATGACTCATGATAGAGAATAATCTCAGATTTTTAGGAGCTAATGGAAAAATACACTGTCCCATTATAAAACATTATATTTAGCGTACAGGTCGAATTTGAATGCTGTAATGGTACATGTTAACCTGATACAACACCCTGATGGGTGTTTCGCCTCAATGTAGTTTTGAACTGAACCTGTAATACTGTTCACTAGTTTAATACACCCCCCCTTTTTTTTTCAGACCAAGAATTCTCAACTCTTGAGCAGTCACCTATACCAAGTAACAATCCCACTAATACTTTTGATACACAGAATTTGCCCCCCAAAAAAGATATAATTTTTATTAAATACCTATATACCTCAATGTAGCATTTTCTCCAAGGGTTTAATGAAATTATTTGGCAATTTTCTAATTTTCTAATTAGTAATTTATATTAAGTATTTATATTAAGTATTGTAATATAAATGTAAAACTGCTCCAAGAGATCTGCCTTGAAATAAGTCCAGGTATTGACGAGATATAGAGTTACTTGCTCATTCTTACTGATCATCATTGAAAGCTGTTTTATGAATAACAATGTGCCATTTGACTTTTTATTTTGCAAAGTAACATGCCTACATTTTGTGTTGTAGAAAATGGTTAAGCAGTTTTCTTTTCCTTGGATGTTCATACCCCTGCATTAACCTATTGTGGGTTTTTACAGTCTTGATTTCCTGTTGAGACCTAGTAGGTCTTAGATAGATAAAATAAGTTGCGCAGTTTGGTTGCAATCACCAGATTGGTGTAGGATGCTAACAGAACAGAAAAAGCTGTCAAACACCACAATAACTCCACAATGTGGTTAGTTTTGTCTTCTAACCAGGAACCTTCACATTTTCATTCACTGCTGGTTTATTTGATGCCCAATCTCTTGTTGCGGTTACTGTACAAGTAAGTGTTTTTGCAGTCCCAAAGCAACTTTACCACACAAGTTCTATTGACTGGCACTGGATATTTGTTTAGTGCCTGTAAGCTTCTTACCCACAGGAACTCCCATAAGCATGAGCATACACATTGTAAGACGCGCAAACACATACTAAGTGGCTTCTAAGTCATCATTTGTTTTCTTTCTCTTACTACTTACCTCATTTTTTTGCCATCAAGATTATTTCAATTTCTACTACAGTATAAGGAAATGTAAAGGGGTCTTTTAGTACTTAACTATTAAAAGCATTCTGTTTAACTCGGTCCGGGTGTTTGTTTTTACATGGCCTAACAAGAGAAAGGGCTGTTAACAGGCCTGAAACGTTATTGGTATCTGTCTTTACGCAGCTGACGAATGCTTGCACAGGCCCCATGAATTATGTGCCGGACATGTTGCTTGTGTTTTCTTGTGAGTCTCCTCATTTGGTAGGTCAGCCCAAGGAAATTGTGTTCAAATTTATGGCACACATTTTGTTTTTCTGAGTTGGTTGTCCTTTCAGACTGATCTTAAACAGAACCCTTCTGTTGATATTCATTCTCAGTCCTAGATTTGTGTGGACATAATTTATTACTTTAGTGAAGTACAATAAAACTGGGACTCCCAAATCACCACGCTTCCAAAAGCATTTTGATTTTAATTTGTGAAATAATCAATCTGAGCCTAAACTAAAAGAACAGTAGCTGAAATAGGCTGTAAATAATATTAAAAGGTAATTTCGAAATAATAACAACAAAAAAACTGAAGTGAGCCAATTTACAACTTTTTTCAGAAATGGGGTTTACACATTAGGTAGATTTCTTGATGAATGAACTGACTGGTTGGGCATTCATGGCAACCAATTGAGTGCCAGCTATGTCAGTGTAAACAGACATGCTGAGCTCCAGAGAGGCGCGAAATTCTGCCCCATCTCTGATTTATGACTTTAGGGAGCATTCTTTCTCACGGAGTGCAATTTGATCTGCCCTCACCACCTCTGCTACACTCATTTGCTGAGACCTGCTCATTGCCCCACGAAGGACAACCCATGCATGACTAACTCCACCTGCACCGACCTTCACCTACGAAAACAATTAACTGCAGACCCTGCAAAGGGAAACTTCCAATACTTTTCTTACCTCCAAGTGAGTTCCAGATATCTCATGACTTTGAGTCCCACACTTCAGATGAGTGCACAACATGCTATAGTAATGATAAATTGCAAATTAATTTAAAGCTTGGAATTGACGGCAATGTGATTCATCCACATTCACTACAAAAGCCGGCTTGAAAATCATGTTAGTCACATGTATGGGAGAATTTGGCAAGTTGGAGTAAAACGAACATGAGTAATTTGGTTACCTCAAAAATGGGGGGGGGGGGAAGGATATTTTCTGGCCTTCGGTAAGAGACTTGGTGTGTGGACCGTAATTTAATGTCATGGAAGCGGCAAACCGGTATCCTGCATGTTTATGAACCTTCTCTCTCAAAGACCTGATTCAAATGATTTAGATCATTTCAAGCTTCTACAGAGCTTGTTAGGGAAAGAAAACTGCAAAACATGCAGGATACCGGCCCTCGAAGACTGGAGTTGGACATCAATGATATAATGCATTGGTAGCATTGATATGTCTTCTTGACATTTTGGGTTGTCTTATCCCAATTTTTATTGGCATCACATATTGCTAGCTGCCAACACAACGACCATCCCGAAATCCTATTCAATCGATAATTTAAGATGCGAAGAGATGGGTAGTTAATAATGGCGTTGTTATATGAAATGACACAAATACATGTGATACATTCACATGTAAACCAGCATTTAAGTCAAGGACATCTGCTCCCAGCAGCTAGCCACTACTATCTGCTACCAACAAGTAGCATCTGTTGCTTGGTTTTCTGTCTTTGCTTCTTTTTTAATGATGTGGAAATCAGCTAGTTTGTAATTCACGCTCCATGGTAAAAGAATAGATGTGCTTTTAAATTTCCTTTTTTACGTCATTGTTACTCTTTAAAACAGACCAAACTAGCTACAGCACCCTTTTGTCTAGTTTAGAGTGTGGAGTTTGCATGTTCTCCCCAAGCCTGCGTTTTTAAGTTTTCGGACCATGTTTCTAGATAGAGGGACAATGTGATTGTTTAAAACTCAGCTCGAGGGAGACCACATAGCAGATAATCTTACTGGTAGCCAAAACATCCCAGCACAAAACCTCTTGTTTACTCCACCAAAATCTTTCCATGATATTTAATCTGGGTGGAATTTTACCAGTGAATTTAAAACGGCAGTTTGCTGAGCTAGTGATTTTCTGTCTTCTCCAGTGATCAGGAGGTCAAAAGCCTGGTGCCTCGATATCACCTATAATACCATTTAGCACCTTATCAATGGCTGAAAGGGCAGCTGTTTTGATAGTCCAGCTGGCCAAAGTGTATCTTATCACCATTGAACCTGATAGTTCAAATTTTAGACTAAACATTACATGGAACTCAGTCAGTTGATTATTGAACCATTTGTGCCCCCTCCACAATGTATTTTCTGAAATGCAAATGGCTTCTGTGTAATTTTACTTTGAATTGATAGTCAAATCTGCATCAGTATTTGTCAAAGTAAATTCTTGTGTTATTTGTCAAACCAAATTATTGACAGTACAGCTGTACACATCAACACAAGTTGCATGCCGTTTTTAGCCATGCTGCTGAGACACTTGGCTCCGTGCAAACACGATTATCAACTGTTCAGTTATACACATGTTGTCATTAGCCCTTTAGTGTCAAAGGGTAGGTTGCAGGTTTCCTTCTAGTAATTGTCAGTCCGCTTGTGTGCGTGTGTTTTTCATATGCCTGAGATAAAACTTGTCAAACACTGAGGTGACCTAAGATGGATTTGGGGCATCTCGCGCGTGCGGCACTAGACCTTTGGGTAGCACAGCAATTCAGTGATTTACCCTTCAAAGACATTACCATGCTAGTATTTCATCTGCAACTTAACCCTCCTTAACCCACCAACAGCCTGTGTACATTATGGTGTCATAGGGGTGAGTGTTCTACAGCAGCTCAAATAAACAGCCTGCATACGCGACTGCATACGCACACTTTGGAAATTCATTCTAGTGAAATGACATGTAAAATAGAAGTTTAACATTTTATTCAGTATTTTTGTTACATACAGGACAGAGGTTTGAGGTAGATTCCGAATGTGGTTGCAATACGCAGTATGTAAAGTTAGTTAGTAAAGTATAAACAATCTAAATAATGTGACCATTATTTTGTTCAACGCAGAGGGGCCAGCTCTTAAAGTGTGATTAGTACCTCCGCTGCCGTGTTTCCCGAACATAAGTGTGTGAGCACATTGCAAGGAGTAAGGAGAAGCTCATTAAATCTCAAATGACTGATGAAGATTAAATAAAACTTCATACTATGGCTTTTTAAAGGGAACTCATTTTAACATGCTCCAGTTTTTTGTGATAAATGTTAAGAATTATATATAACACATCCTTGGTATGTCTTGTTTCACAGTTCTCATCACATCAATAAATACTTGAGTGTTGTCACATTCATCTATTTACTGATTAAAACATGTACTCACGCCAACAACCGGGTGTAATTTTCACCAGCATGCACTATAAAGTTGCCCACATATGCGGGGGAATCTGTTCCCAGTGATGAGCACAGCTATAAGAAGTAATCATTTTTTTAAGGCTTCCATAGTACTGTAACAATGCTAAATATGAAATAATTATGTAAGTTGAATATCTTGAATATACCATGCTATTGCCAATTTGGCTAGGTACACCATGCCTACCACATAAACCTAATTATAGAGATCCATGCATGATATTGTTTGTGATTAAACACACAAGAAGAAACATCAGCCCGGGTTATCTACATTATTATGTATGACAGTATCATCTTCTATGGCTTGCGGCATTTGGCCTTGACACCCACTTTTTAATTGCATCTGGAGAGAATAGCAACATTTTTCCAATTGAAATATGATATCTGAACCTCCTTCTATATGGTAACCAGCTGTGTTTCAAGGCCCAAAATAATACTACCGGTAATTTATATCCTCGTTTTTTTTCCTTTGGCTCAAGGTTATTGTCAGTTTTGTGTGATTTGAAATAAATACATAATAAAAAAAAAAAATCAATCCTGCGAAAAGAACCCTAATAGACAAATGTAGGAAAGGGCCCGTTTACACCTTAGTTTCATTTCAACGGCTAATTTGTTTGTGTAGTCAAGGACTGAAATTTGAGATTTAGGTTTGATTAGTAACTGGTATTTTAGTCTAATCCGAAGCCAGCCATCTTTGGGAGCCTGCAGTAGTTAGTGTCTCATGCTCATTGTGGGGCTATAGGTCTTAATCCAACTTCCAGCCACCTCTCAGGAGGGGGCACAGATATGTTGGTAAGACGAGGTGAGACGGCAAAGATTAAGGCAGAAAAAAAATGAATGTGAATCTAAGAATCAGAGATAACAAATGGATTGTTGAAACCATTAACTGCCTCTCAGCTACCATGTTAAAAGTGAAGGGAGGTTTAGTACTTTTACCAACCATTGCTCAACAATCAAGTATGCCGTTTACAAGTTCAGACATACAGTACAAAGTTATTTATAAACCCTGAATCTTATGTATACAAGTTCAAAAGTGAAACTCAATATGCAACTTTTTATTTTATAATAAAATATGTAATCCCGAATATACATTATATTGTGGAAAAAATGTCCTCCA
Organism: Hippichthys cyanospilos; assembly: GCF_059441005.1. Taxonomy (NCBI): domain Eukaryota; kingdom Metazoa; phylum Chordata; class Actinopteri; order Syngnathiformes; family Syngnathidae; genus Hippichthys; species Hippichthys cyanospilos. Next base: position 13,728,535 of record NC_142376.1, on the reverse strand, counting down.
CAGTGTTCGAGTGACTCTTCTCTCCTTCTATATTAATTCAATTGATTTAATGATAATGTCTTCCCTGAAAAGCAAACTAAATAATTAAAAGTGTCTGCTCACCCTGATAAGATGTTTTACAGGAAGTTGTAGTGTGTGATAAGTTCCTGTGAGTTAGATGGTCCTGAAGGAGCAAAGTTCAATAGGATGTAGAGAAAGGAAGAGGATGCAGACTGTATCACTCTGAGAATGAGGATATCGCCAATGAAGTGACTCAAAACATTCCAAGTGCCGTAGCCGCTTTTTTAAGGATTTGTATTTCAGATAATCGGCGCTAACTTTCCCAGCTAATATGCAATTACTGTTGGCTTTTTTTCAGAAATGTATGGTATTTATGTGCATGAATTCCCAAATTGGAATACTCCCAGGCTCTGTAATGTTTCTTCATTAGTTTTAGAACAGTAGTTGATTTTCTGTTTCGGGGGCTTAGTTTCAAAGATAATTGGGTGGTGATGTCAGTGCATTACTACAGAAGGTGGCAATTGGGTGATTACACACCCTTATTGAGTGTTGTTTGAAATAGCAACCACTGTTTTTTTAGTGGGGGAGTATCACTCTGGCTTCTTGTGAGACTGGGACCCACCATTGCTATGGGGTTAGTGGAACCACTTTTACACAAGTGATACTTTGCTGATCGAGTAACAAAGTGAACCATCAAACACCAGGACGCCACATAAAGTCAAACACTGTGACTTTTCCCGCTTCCATCAACCCCCTCGCTTCCCTTCTAAGATCTCCATGGGCCTGTTTTACAAAGACCAATAAAACATTAATGTGCTGCTGGGTTTCACACCCAGGCTAATATTGTCCATGAGTATGCGAGAAAGTAGTATCTCAGCAGTACAGTTGCCATTTCTTTGCTGCTGTTCTCAAGGCGTCCTCTTATCTCTACCTTTTTCACACATCAGCATCCAAGGATGACACTCACCGTGTGAGTTGTTGACAGCTACAACACCGTATTGTTTTCTAAAGATAGTGGAGTTACTTCTGTTGTTGATGGTCTCATTCAAGCATATTCAACTTTTCATAACCTTCAACAACAGGTTTGAGGCAGTGGCAAGAGTTAAAAACTCTTAGGTGATGGTTGGAAAGAAAGTAAGGTGTCAACAGCATGTGTGATGATTTATGTGACATTATTTGGTTCTGATTCTTGGAACTACTGAAAGCTAATAGAGCTGGCTCATACACATTTGTTTTCTGAACCATTCTACTTTTGGTTTATTTATCCCTACAGCTTTTGATGCCTGGTACGATGTTGGTAAAAAAGGTGTGGGTTTGTACTGCTAAGTGTCCAATGGATTGTCACTGTGGTTAGTACCCTCAATGTTATACCAATTGTACCCATTAAACCCTGTACATTCATTGACCCTTACATTCTGTACCATTTGGAGGCATATATATGGAGTGGTCCCCAACCACCTGTCCACGGGCTTGTACTGGACCATGGCTCATTTAGGACCAGGCCACCCCATTCTACTTGAGAAAATGTGATTGAAAACCATGATAATGTGTGACCTACAACTGAGTTGTGACCATATTTTATTAACCAGGCACAGCAGAAATGTGTGAACACAGTCAATCAGCTTTTAAATCTATCTTATCCTTCTAACTTTGGTTCATAAGCAGAAGTAAGCAGAATCTGCCAATAAATTAAAGAATAAAACGTAGTAATCACAATTTAATAGTCACAATGACCAAACGTGCAGGGGGTGGCCCGCCATCGCGTGACGTCGTCTTCCGAAGTTCAACTTATTTTGACAAGGTTGCCTTCCCGCCGCTTGTGGCAGTATCTCCAGTGCGACAGTGTGCAGGGTATGTCATCAAAAACAAGGCAAGCCCACAGACGTTTTTCATCATTTGAACATAAGCACCCAAACGATAAGTGAAAAGCATGAAAATACAAGCAGATTTTGCACAGCATGCCCACGTTAAGATTAGCTGGCAGGTTAGCCACTACTAAATAGTAATTTAGTCACTAGACAAAAGCAGCTATTGATTGTCATCTAAATTTTAATCATGAACATTTGCAATTAGCACAATTAGCACTTATGTTAATGCCATATGTAGAAAACGTAAAATACAGTTTTTATATTTGTATTTTAATGTCTTTTATTACTGAGTTGTTTTTTTAAATATTTGTTCTTAATGTATTCTATTGTTGAATAAAAATGTTTAAAATCGATAAAAAAAAATGTTTTTTCAAATTTCTTAAATTTACTGCTTATGCTAATATAACATGTGATACGTTAAAACGTTATGTTGAACAATAAAACTTTAACAGAAATATTGTGATGTAGTTTAATCTATTCCGAAATGGTTTATACATGTGACGCTGCATTTATTCAGAAAATGTAAACATCACTTGATTTATCAAGATAGGTTAGTTTTATTTTGCATAGCTGTCGCAGTTTTTTTTTAAACTTTTTAAAGCAACTGTTTGATTTGGAGGAACAAACTCAGCCGCCATTCTCGAATGCTCAAACGACCACTATTCCCACTTCCATTAAACATTTGATGCTTCACTCTTGACTGATGATACTGCTTGTATACCCAAAAGTAGGACGGGAAGCAGAGATAAGAGTCACCAGTCTTCTGATGTTGGGACTGGGTGGTTGAGGGTATTTGGTTGAAGGCTCTCTACAAGCCTGGGTGGATCACCTCCTGGGGGTCAGGGGGCGTAATGACTTCCACAGCTGGCCCTCTGGGACGACTGTGCTCGTGCTCTGCACCTCTCCTGCCTGCTTTAAGCCTCAAACGTATTTGTTTGGGGAAGATTAGGAACGTAAACCCCTTACAACATCCTGAACACGCAGCGAAAGGGAGACATGATGGCAGAGACAACGGGAAAGAGAAATAGAGATTGATGAGTAGAGGGGTGTGGAGGTCCTGAAACAATTTAATCAACTTCCAAGTAGGGATGCACCAATCCCATGTTTTTAATCACAAGACACTTCAATGCGCGGTAGAAAAAGCGTATTCATCAGAAGGAATGATTTTGCCCAGACGTACAGATTTGTACCCTATTGGCCAATCGCAATAATGAATAATAATTAAGTGAACAGTATTTTTACATGAACCTTTATATTTGTGTTCTTAAAAGAAGTAAGCAATTGATGCTGCCCACATTTGGATGAATGAATCATACACAAAATGGGCTTACCATTGTGGATCGTTCTTATTTTGTTAGGGGAATCACTGAGCGATAAATTATCACATCTGTTACTGATTGTTTGAGATTATTTTTTAACTATCTAGTGTCCAACATGAATGGTAGCCAGGGGGCAGAATGGCAATGTGTCAGGTTCCCAGGCAGATTTAAACACTAGCTAGTGCAAATATCATAAACGAACATAATGGAAAATGTGTCCATATTGACCAGTTGCCCATTATGTCCCTGTTTTATGTTAATGGTGTCAGGGAATGTTTGGTGCATGCTATTTGGCGATGCTCCATGGCTAGCTAATGCGGCTAAACGTGATGCAGAGCATGGAGGCTTACGTTCTCTTTGCTAACTGCTATTCAAAGTACTGTGTGATGTGCTAAACGTACTGTATGTCCAAAGCACTTGGGGCAGTGACAATTTCCATTGCAACAAACAACTTATCATGCCATTTTTCATCTGTAAGAAGTCAATATTCATATCAAAAGGGCCCCATTTCTTCTTTTTGGGGTTCTGAATACTTGAATTTTGCTTGGTTGCATTTTTTTTATCAATCCTATTCAACTCAAAATTGAAATGTACAATATGATAGTTGTGATTTGTAAGTGATGGTTGGCTAAAGTTGTTTAAGGAAGGTTCCTTTGTGAGGTATTTTTGCAGTGATGCACAAAGTGTGTTACAGGTGTGTTTGCATATGCATGTGTGCGTCCTACCATGGCAGGAAACAGATGTGTAGTGATATAAACGGCAGCACATGTCTGGGTGGCTATCTGCATAGGCCAGCCTGCCTTACTGCACTGCGCGACTTCCTGAGGGCTTGAATAAAGCTATGTCATGATAAGGAGCGCTGAGTGATCCGTGACTAACACACTTTTTTCATCATGTTTTTGGGATAACATAGTGATAAAATATGGAACCTGAATGAAAGTGTGCATATTCCAATTTCCAAATGCAGTTTTAGTTCAGACTTAAGCCAACATAAAGCAGAAAAGGATGCTGACCTGTGGTAAGTTTTATTTTTTTCTGATAACTACAAACTATTGTCTTCATTCTTTTTTGCAGTCCCTGCCCTGAGCAAGGAATGGGAGATGAATTTGACCTCATGGATCATTCAGACCTTTACATCTTGGATTTCAGTGAGTATTTCTGAGGTTATCCATTTCTGACATGTAAATAATATATTGGAATGATTGTATAAGGGCATCATTTGACAATTAACATAGATAGTACCTGCCCCTTGAGGGAAACCCAGTTCACAACCATCCACCCTGGATGCCCTCGTGTGTCCTTGATACAGACACCTATACCCTGAACATATCCTTGGGTGCCAAAGCAGCTGGTTATTTCTAGACCTGTTCACTCAAATACTCATCAAATAGAACCCCTTTGACAAAATAAAGTTAGCGAAAAGATCTCCAAAAGCTGCAAAAAAAATTGCCATGATCCAAAGCAATTCATGAAAAGATGAAAAAGTCATTGACCGTTCAGTCTGGGAAGAAATACAAATCCATTTTTCAAAGTTTTAGGATTTTGGCGTCCCAACAGCGAGAGCCATTATCAACAAACTGACAATGCATGAAATAGTGGTGAACATTAGGAGTGCTCTCAAAGGAACCTAGGACAATGAACATGTCTTACTTTTGTAAATTCCACTCAAATATTTGACTCCTAAGTCGTAGGGGAGAATATTAGCCCCTTTCAGACTGCAGGAAATAAATCAGCAACTTCCTGATGTACCCTGGGAATCGTTTTGGGTCTGGACTGGTTGCACAAGGGTCTACCTGAGCACCTACTCCCTGCCAAGGTTTTCATCTTCATATACCTACCCCGTACCATCAAGTGGTGGTCTCACAAATGCCGATTGGTTGAGTTGGAGGTTGTGTTGTTTAGGAAATGTTTTTTTTTTCTCCCTCTATCGGCCGTACGGTTGTCTCTAAGCTGAAAGGCAGATTCCAGATAACCTCATGACCCTTTACTTCACCTCAAAGACAATACACTACATTACAATACACTACAAGTACAATAGAATGAAATAAATAAGTCAAATTAAAATGAACTTGTGCTGTACAACACCTTCAAATGTCAAGTAGAACAATAAACGAAAATGTAGTCCATTAATATAATAAAGTTTAAATATGTGATAATAGCTAAAATGCCCCCCCCAAAAAATATTTTTTTGTATTAGACTCAAATTCCTAATGCCTAATAAAATCTGAATCATTTTTTTGAAAAACTCCTCTTCAACCATTGCAAATAGTCTCATTTGTTGTTTAGAATGCTGCCTGTAATTACTGCCACCATTTGCGTCATCTATTGGCCTTTCTTATAAAAAATCGTCCACTCGTCTTTGTCTGCTGCTGCTGTTAAAACAGAGGAAAATAAAATTTGTATGATTTTTTTTCATCGATTCACTCAACGTAATGTGTATGGCCGCTCATAAAATGAAAGTGAGCATTGTAGTTTCATTGGTTTTTATTGTCGTTGCTACTATTTAAAACAGTAAAATTCAGTCTCTTTCAGAGTTCCCACACTTTGACACATCATTGAATGCATTTCCTGTGAACCGCTGAATGCGAGTTGTTATTTTTCCTCCTTGCGACAGTTATTAAACCAGACAAATTTGAATAAGCTTCTGTGCTCTTTAATCGGAGCGCACCCATCCATACCGCCGATATGCATCCCATTGATCAGGATCAGAAACCTGCCACAGCAGCCGCCCAGTTCGCTCATTCCCCCCAAAGCCCCGCATTGCAAAGCACGCGCTTCACCCCGTTGATACCTGCCTTGGCCTTGCCTGCCACACGCCTATTTCCTGGATTGAGACGAACGAGACAGAGCTGTAATAGAAGTACAACATATCCGTTTAACATAATAGTGTTTTACAACCCTAATAAAGCTTGGGTAAAATTTTTCGCGATTGTGCAAACCTCTTGCCAGGGCCCACTCACTTGAGAGAGGTTTCCAGCTGGGAGTCTCGCCACTTCTCCAGTAGACAGCCGTGGTCCCTGCTTCGGGGATGGCGGCTTTTGATAGCGCTGAAATGTGTGGGCAATGACGCGATGACTCAGAATGCAGCCAAATGAATGAGACTGAGTTCACAATGTAAAATAAATGTGCACTTGTAGCGAACTTTGCATGTATTTTTTGAAATCACAATGACACGGATTCATCCATTAGCCATATGAAATGGTAAAGATTATACATAGTTGACGTAAAACATAAGGTGTGCTCTGTACATATCTTATTTTCGTCTTGACAGCAGCCAATCTGGCAGGCAGCTGGCTCAAACCAAATAGTATATCTATTTTTTTGTCTTATTTTATTATCGCCGCAAAAACAGCAGTCGTGAATCACGCCTGAAATTTTGCTGCATAACCTCACTCACTGCAGGAGGCGTGCATAATTTATTTGATCTCGCCCCCCATCCATTCCGGTGTCTCTTAGAAATGGAAATGAAAATGGAAATGCAAAGGAGATGGTGGTGTGGTCCAATTCCAAGCAAAGTCAGCTGGTGTGGGACTGTTAGGACTAATGAAAAAAAAAACAAAAAAAACACCAGTAATTCAAAACAAAACAATCACACCAAAAAAGAAAAACAATGTATGTTTTGTGTGTTTAGGAATGGTCAAAGTGCTGTGGCAAGATCATAAAAGGGTCATTCCCCCAAGCCACCACTCTTGTTGAACTGAAAACAATTCTAGAAGGTTGAGTTGCCCAAAATGTCACCGCAGAAATTACAAACGCGTAGTTGCCAGTTATAGAAATTGCTTGATTTCAGTTGTTTCTGCAGAGGGTGACCAAACAATTATGTTTAAGGGGCAAGTACTTTTTCACACAGTGCCAGGGCGCTTTGATTATTTTTTTCCTATGAATGAATAATTTTGCCATTGAAATATAGCATTTTAGGTATTAAGTGGATCCTGTCATTCTCCTTACTCTCCTCCCACCATCATTTTGGTACATTCTGAACTTATGCTTTTTGTATTTCTCCTTGCAAAGATCTAAGTGTGAAGTAGTGTTTGAAGTAGTTGCACCTTGTGGTTTAGCTGTAGCTCTTACGATAGACCCACCTCGTTGAGATTTGAGTTCTTGAAGTGGTTTGATGTGTAGATATGAGACAGTTTACTCAGTGTTTTTTTCTTTTTTTTAAACTTTAGAGAGTTCAACAAGAAACATTTTTAGTTGTGGTTGCTGGTCTTTGCTAGACTGTAGATTGGGCAATGATACTTTATTTATTCTTTCAATATGTTTTTCATATGACTGCTTTGATCACTTGCACCTCTTTGCCATATTTGAAAAGTTCTCAAATAAAATATATAGTACAAGGAAGGTTCAGCCTGGACATAATGAGGAAACTGGTCTGACTTGACCTTGTGCTCTTTGAATGGAAAACCGAAGTGAGTGTTGTAATTTATTCGTGCTGGTGAAAGGTCTTAATCAAATTCTATAGTAACCATTTTCTAATACAAATTCTGTTCACTTGCTTAGATTTTTTTTTTTTTGATTTTTTGTTATATCATATTGCATTTAGTCTGAATAATAATGATTTGGCTTTTTTTGTGTAGATAAGGACATTTTATTACATTGCATTAGTTCACACATGCCTCATCTTATAATGCGATAAATACTTTATAGCAATACTCGAGCATGGTGATCTTCATAATATAAATCTAACTTCTTTAAATGATGTCACGTTGCTCTGTTCTAAATTGTGATTCATTTATGTCATTATCCTATGACTCATCTTCCTTTCTTTATTTCAGGTCCTAATTTGAAGACGTTATGCAAAATAGCTGTAATTCAGTACAGTCTGGAGCAGTCAGGCCTCCCACATGATATCAGGTCTGGCAAACATTCTGTTCTAAAACGTGTGCTCTTTAAATTCTATTGAAATGTAGCTGTCCAATTTGTTCTTGCTTCTGGTCTCTTTTTGCCACTATTTACCCGCAGTGATTTAAAAAAAAAAAAAAAAAAAAGACATTTATTCTTTTTTTGGGGTTTTTTTCCGTCTTTCAAAGCAGACTGAAGATTATGATGATTTTTTTTGCACATCTATAGATTGAAGCAGAAATAATTTTTGATTGAATCAAACTGAATCATTTTGCATCAAAAAGTGATTCTGAATTGAATTGGGGACCCCAAAATCTGAATCATGAGACAGTCAAAAATCCCAGTTGTATACATCAAAATATGAATCATCGTCCATTTACTCATTTATTCAGCAAAATCTGACCACTTACTAAAATTTTTGACAAGTTTGTCCATCAAGTTTGTTTTTATCTCACAGGTCACATCTTGTTTTTACCCGCGATCTCGTTGTCGTGAGATTTCATCCGGATCTCGTTATGAAAAGAAAAGCCTCTTAAAAGTGCTATTTTTCGGCCGAAAACAACCTCAACTCAGCCTTGTTTTTGGTATCACTGTCAAGTCAAGTAATACACAATTAGGTAACAATGAGCCAGAAAGGAAAAAGCGAAAATGAAACGCTTCGAGAAAAAATCGAGAAAATGAACAAAACAGACGTGTTGAAGCCAAACAAACACACACTCATCTTTGACATTTGTTAATATCTGTTCTTGGGTTTTGCTCACGTCTTATACAGTAAATGCAGTTTGAACCTTTTACTTCTGTTGCCTGTTTTACTGCGCAATTTTTGGGACTCCAGTCTTCTCTGATGAGACCCATAGTTTTTTAGTATTGTGAGTCCCAGAGACCCAACAGTTTCCAGGGGTAAAATGAGCACTGACCTTAAAGTTGGTCTGTCCATAGCCATAGACTAATAATACATTTTTTTTCCCTGATTCTTTGACTTGGAGGCATTAAGTACAAGTATAAATGAATACACGGCACTTGGTAGCGTTTTTCATTAATTACAGGTTAATAAAAGAGCTGATGAAGAGAATGATAGAGTTGCATCAATGTTTAAAAAACATATTTACAAAAATGAATTTGATTTTGTGTTATCCAGTCATTTTGGGTCTGATGTGGGTAATTAATTATGTTCAAATGAAACATGTTAAGAATGTGGCAAGTTTACGTTCATTATTCAAGACCATCAAAGCATTGCGGCCCAGTTGCAAACTTGTTACTCTAACAACTTTATAGACTGACCATCCAAATTTTATAACCAAATTACATTTTTAAAAACTCAATTACAAAGACAGCTTTTGCTTTACAAAAAGTCACAATAATATGATTGGTTTATGCATTTTCTTTCTAGAAAAATAATCATAATTATCCCATGTCACATCTTTTAAACCCTACTTTTAATGACGCTACATAAACAGAAATACACATTAAAACGAAAGTAATTTTTTTGCTGCATATTAAGGCCACTCATGAGTCTTTCATTTTCTGTCATTATCACTGTCACCTCGCACCAAATCCCCTTTAGTGAATTGAGTTGTGTTTATAACCTATTAGTTTTATGGGAGAGGGAAAACGTGGGTTCACAAGAGTTTGGTTTACTCCCGTTGCCCGCCGCTGGCATCTCCTGCCCCTGTGCCAATCTCCCTTCTCCAACACACGCATGCACTCCACAAAAAAACCAACAAAGCCACCGAGAGGGAGGGCGTGTTGAAACCAGAGCAAGTGATAACAATCTGGAGCTCAACCTCTGACCTGTCATCAGGTCAGTACTAGACTCTCTTGTCAGCCCAGTACTAGACCCGGTTGTCAGCCCCTGCTTTTGGTTCTCACGTTACATCACAGGCCTCCTTCATCCAGCTAATGTCTCACTAGTACTTCTGTGATCGATAATAGCCTTACTCGAGTTCAATATTTCCGGAATGTTACATGATTTGTGCAGAAGTATGTGACAATCAAATGTGTTAGATTTGATGAAAACAATATAATAACAATAAAAGTAATAACGCTCATTAAAAATGTATATATTTTTTTTTAAATATATAAAACCGTTGATGATTTTGATTCATTTAACCCTTCTTTTTCCTTCCAGGTGGGAGCTGTCTGCCATGACCACCAACAGCAACATAAGCAGGCCGATTGTCTCCCCCCACGGCTGACATACAGCTAAATATGAAGCGGCTTTTTTTTTTTCCTGCCAGATCCAGATGAGCATGGAAAGACTGTTTTGTCAAATACAGATCTGTGCTGGATTTTAGCTCCGTATTTATCCAAAATCTCCCACAAAGGACTTTTTTGGACTCAGTGGACTTTCTCATGCTCAGGATGTTTCACAAGAGGAATAGATAAATGGGTGAGACCCACTCACCTTCTCTTCTTTTTTTCTTTTTTTTTTTCCTTAAAATTCAATCAGCCTTTGATAATCATAGACTTTGAAGCACAGGAAGAACTACGGGGAAAAGTGGAAGCTAATATTGATGTCAACAAACGAATAACTAAGCTTATTTGAGAGACATCTGAACACAATCTTAAAATGGAGACACAAACGGTCTTTGGAATGTATGTTTATCCACGTACCATGTCTGTTTGCAGCTGAAGGGTGAATAGACTAAATCTTGTTTCTCTCCTGGGACATTGATAATTGGGTACTATATGGTTTTTAAAAAATAACAATAAATAAAAGATGCTTAACTTTTGTTCTTAGTTCATCACCACTGATGAGCTCCTTAGTTGCCACCCACTGGTCTACAGTAGGGGGTTATACAGCGATTGGATTTTCACTCCCAGCACACGCCCACAGAAACTCTTGTCCCATTCCCAAACATAGTTTTTAAAAAAAAAAAATCCTGTCTCGGTCATTTTCAACAAAACCACATAACAACTTTCAAGGTTACAAGGTTTTTTCTTTTTTTTTTCCCTCACATTACATAATCCTGTCTTGTATGCGCATCTCAATTTTTTATGCTGTGCTGTCCCAATCCCATGATTAAAAGTATTTGACCCCCGTTCAATGGGAAACCCGTTGGATTCCCGAAGAAATACCAGCCTCTGGCCCACAATGAAAGCTCACTTAAAGCTCATTTACTTGTCAGTTTTGACCACTGAGTCGGTCTCCTTCCCCGAATAGCTTGTCTCAGTGTCTTGAATAATACCTTCCAATGTCACTACTACATTCAATTCTGTGGTTGTGCGGTTGCCCCCAACACCATTGTGCTTTGTTGTGCCAAATGTAAGAAATGAATGACAATATAATTGGGTAGTGTGTTATCCACACACACTTGACATTTTTGTTGATTATGCATCACCAAACTCTTGCTCTTTTTAGACAATCCTTTTAGTGTCAAACACTTTCCTTATAACCTGTTTAATGACTCCCAAGTGAGCGTGCACATTTTTGTGGCACTACAAGTGACATGATACAACTGCAGAAGGGCTGCCTTATAATTTCACTCTCTAGGACATTAGTTTTTCGTCCTCTTTTAATTTTAAGTTTATCTTCTGTAATAGTTTGAGCAAGTCACTTGAAATCACTTAAGAACTTCTCTTGTTTGCATTTTTTTTTTAAATGTTTAACTGTCAAAGGCCTCAAGCCTATTTGTTCTCAAGATATGCAGGACAAAAATCTTAAGCCATCACTCATTGTTTTATAATCAACCTTTTTCGCAGGGATTCGTTTTGACATTGTAAACCAGTAAATAGTATGACAAATACATTTAGAATTAGTACATACATATTACAGAATTCATTTCCATTAAAGACAATATAATATCAAAGGGTGGTGCTTTTGGTGCAGTGGTATTATTATTATTAATATTATTAGACACATTGGACAGACACAGCTCTTTTTTTTATGTTATATATAGTTGACATTGCTATGACTTTGCACAGTACTGTATATATGGATAAAGACGGGATCATTGCCCGTCTCTTTTTTTATGATTACCTAATTCAGACTAGATCTTAAAAGTCAGTTTACTGAAGACTGCTTTCAATTGTCAGGTCAATATCTTCAGCCTCAATTTACTGTGTTACATTTGTATGGAGGTGAAGAAGAGCTTCGAAGCTTTTTTTGACACAGGCAATAGGATGTTTGCACTGTTGTTTTCTTTCAAAGAAGAAAAAATGGCAAAAATAGACCCAGGAGCAACCTGGACCTTTGCAGTGCACACTTAACTGGTCTGAACAGTAGTAAATGTTTACAAATCAGTGTATGTTAAATCTTAGAATCAAAATAGCAGATTACAGCACTAAAACATAACAGAACAGTCAGAATGGAGTTTAGATTATGCTGATCTGCATTCAAGTAAAGACACACGCATGGACACATCGCAGACAATACTCCTTAGTCTACCAGTCAGTGCACACCAGCAACTGACAAAAGGTCAAAATGTGACATGGTTATGAGAACTTTTACATTATTTTTACTCCTATTGTACGGTGATGGTGACTTTCCTTTTTTGTGTGTAATGACTATGGGTGATGGAACTCTTCAGGGACAAAAACACATTGATAAGGACAGTGTTGGGCAACTCGTTTACTCTGATAATGATGCATACACCTCCAGTAAGGCAATGCTAACGACGCTAAAGATGGGTGTGTTTTAATTTTGACCTCCTAGTTTTAATGGCTGTGATTTAACCCACCCTTTAAAATACAATTTAAATAGGCAGTTGAGGGGGTGTGCCTTGCTTTCCAAAATGGCTAACGCTGGCGGACTGTAGTACCAGCGACTGTATTGTAGCCAGTGACATGGAATTGTAGTTTCTTGTATCCATTTGTTTTTTCCTATAAATCTTATAACTGAACAACATACAGAGTGTATTCAAATTTCAATTATCAACATACATGCTCACCTTTTTCTTTCTTTCCGTTTTGTTGTTGTTCTTGGTCAGGACTACCTGTGCAATATGCTTTATAACTGTCGGTAATAAAAATGAGAAAATTTGACGACAGTATGTCTTTTGTGGGGGGGTGCACTTTACTCATCAAAATAGCGGGATAAAAATAAAACAGTCTGAAAACGTGAGTTGGTGAACTGTGTTGATGTTTGAAAAGAGCAACTTGGTTGAGAAATGCAGAAATAAATGAAGTAATGAAAACAGTGGAATAAGAAAAAGGATCATGATAAAAAAATGTGCAAATTTTTGGTGATTTTTTTTTTTTTTTTTTTTTTTTTTTTTTTTACAATGCAGAAATTGTGCAAATGTTGAAAATTGATCACTAGGTCAAATGACTGAGCTGAATGTTTACAAATGTAGCACTTTTTTATTACCCCAGTCGGGATTCAATGGATTTTTGCAGTGAAAAATGTTTGAGATGAAAATGAAATTTAGGAATAAGGAAAATAATAGACTGGGAAGCGTGAATTTTCAGAACATGTTGTAATTGGAATGGCTTGAATCAGTCAAGAAATGTAGAGTAGGCAATATGGTGTAAAAAAAATTCACAGTTAATTACATGATGTAAATGGAAAATATAAAAAAAAAAATAATATAACGAGCATAAAAGGAGGCACAAATGTATTTATTTAGAACCAAGCACAGTTAACAAGAACCTGTAAGGAGGACCCACAAAACAAGGATTGCAGATTTGAGATGAACGTTCTAAAATGCAGTGGTAGGCGTGTCAGTAAAGTATTTTGCCATTTTCTCCATCAGCGGCTGGATCAGTCACCCGTCATCATGGGTCCATCATTATTTCAAGCATAACCAAACTCTATAGAATCAAAACTGTTCATTTAAAAGATATATTAACATTGAATATATGGAAATACAGTATATATTAAAAAAAATGTGTTACATAACCATATTTAGAACAGTATTAGTGTAAAAAGTATTGTTCATTGCTCTCAAATGTAATAAAGTAAAAATAAAAAGTACCCCACTTTAGATTTACTCAAGTGAATTCTAAACACATAAAAAATACCTTTCATAACAAAATACTTCATTCCATTCCACCGCTACTTGTCACATGTTTCCTTTGTAATATGGTGGTGCCTTAGGACGTAATTGACCAAAACTTACACATTTTTCAACTAAATTATACAGCCAGACATGAGTTTTCTGAAAATATCATGGTCCATGAGAAACTTTAAAAAGCATCAATAACGATTTGGCCCTTGTCTGAGATGGAAGAAGGGGCTCTTTTCCTTTGTGCACCTGGCTATCAATAGGTGGAATATTTTGTTTCGGGGTATCAGGTTAACACATGAATTGGGATCAGTAAGTATCAGTCATAAAACACTATTTTTTAATTGTGTTGATCTATTTTTTAATCTCTAGCTTTATGCTCCCTGGCAAATCCCTGTGCTGATTAAATTCATTTTTTTATGCATCAGGCTGTGGCTGCAACAGTACTACTTTTGTTAATGCAAAAAAAAAAAAAATAAAGATCTTAAAAGATTTTGATTTGACTTCATCAGCTTGCAGATACTTAGGGGAGGCTCAGTGGTCCAGTGCTCGGCTCCCAACTGAGAGGTTGTGGGTTAAATCTCCTGACAATTGTTAAAAGTGCCCTTTAACAAGACACTGACAGTTGCTCCTTATGCTTTGTTTCATCAGAAGGTGAATGAGTAGCCAGTGTAAAGCGCTTTGAGTACCTAAGGTAGAAAATTTCTATTTCAGTGCAAGTCGACTTCCAGTATTCACTGTCAAACTAGAAATGGCCTGAGAATTTCAAGTTGTACCTTTGAATAATCTTTACATTCGTTATGTAGTCACTTTCTCAGTAGACATGCCGCTCTCAAGGTTACACTAATGGAACTCATCACCGTTGAACATTTTTGAAAATATACCGCTCTAAATTTAGGTTTGGAGCTCACGGCTAAGGGGCCGTTTTAAATTATGACTTGATATTCCTGTTTAAGCTCCATTTGTATAACTTCAAGACTTTGAACCCCTCACTTCTCAATTTAAGGCTTCCTGTTCAACTCCAGAGCGTTGTATCTGCCCCAGTCGCTTTGTCTGATAGCCCTCAACGTCTACAACGTGGGGCACCCCCACCTCACAAGGCAAATGACTTTCAGTCGGACGCGTGCAGCCGCTTTGGGGTGGGGGTCCCCATCATTAATGTGTGAAACCCAGTTTCAGTCGTTGCCCCTGCCACCAGTGGTAGTGTCCTGGCAGTATGTTCCTGTCTGTCACCAGCCCTCAGCTATAAAGTCAGCGTTATCTCCATAGTTAAGTGCAGGCCACAGACGGAGGGTGAGCTCAAAGTGAGGCAGTAGAGACACCCTGTCCCGCCTGGCCCCACAGAACACAGGAAGCGGGGCAATGGCGGGTCCCTCTGTCTGGCCCCGGAGCCCTCCTCGCTCCACGACGCAGGCGTTAATGCGGGGAAAGCCTCGGCCAAATTACTCTCTAATTTCCCTTTAGGACTCAGACGATCCCATCGGTCCTTGAGAATCAGACTGAGGATTTGTTTCGAGTGCTTTGTTTTGTCTTGTCCCGCCACGTCCCGCTCCAATTCCATCACTCAAGTTCTAGTTTTCAGCTCACGGCCACTAAATTGGGGGATTTGAGAAACGGGCCATTTAAAGAGTCCCGAGAGGATAAAAGCTGGAGCCTGAAAACAACATCACATTTCAAGGAAGGGCCGCATCCGATGGAATGCTTGTAATTGACGAAGAGTACTTTTAAATGCAGAAGACCCTCGTCATTTGAGGTGTTACTGTCATGGTGTGGAATGCCCAAATATCTCTTCATCTGCTAAAGAATCTCGTTTAAAGTGACTAAAGCAAGCTTAGTGTGTTTCGTTTTCAAAACATTTAGCTTGCACCCGGGCATTTAATTGACTATTGCACCCTGTGAAGACACACATAGTTGGCTCACATGACTCCTCACAAATCATTGATGCAGCCGAATGATATGCGCTGCTTATTCGGGAGTAACTCATTCAATCCCAAAGACATATTTGATACTGTATCTCCAGACATTCAATCCGTGCCACTTAGTTGTATATTTTTTTTCATTAGTGCCCAATCATAATTCAATCAATTATAAACAAGTGCTAAAGTAATTGATTATTATAGGTGATTAAGTACGAAAGTAATTGATCATTCAGGATATTAACATATCAAAATGATAGATTTACACTTCATTGCCTCATGCAATTATTTACTTAAGCACGTAATTATCTAAGGTAATTGATTACTTTAGTACTTGATTCGTTTAGTACCAGCCATTTTTAGAACCTCCCTTAGCCAATCACTTCGAAAAAAAAAAATGGATACGTACCAGGATAATCTGTCTGGGCTCTTAAAAAATATCTCTTTGGGATTGAATGAGTTAATTATTTTGGACTTTAGTATTTCAAAACCTTTTGACTGCTTTTTGTTTCGCCAATCCCCAAAAAGATACATTTTCCAAGGATATTCAAGAGTCAAGAGTTTTATTGTCATATTCATAGTAATATACACGATTACATTTTTATTCTGTTCTCTTCCCTGCGCAGACTACATTCCATAATCGAGCAGATAAGAAAGTAGGCAATAATAATTATATATATATATATATATATATATATATATATATATATATATATATATATATATATATATATATATATATATATATAGTGATACATGCTTTTAATGACTTTCTTGTTTAAAATATGTAGATATATGGTAGAAATGCTTGCTCATATCAGGGATTTTGGGCCAATAACAATATCAGATCAGGGCACTCCTATGATTAAATTTTGAATGTGATGACAAACAAACAACAACAACAAAACAGCTGCAATAGTGTCAAGCTAAGGCACTTTACACAAGGGTCTAAATTTTCAACGACACATGCAAATAATGTTTTTTAATGGTTCCAGCAACACTATGATCATGATGGGGTTCCACCATTTTCACGGTAAAAGGCAAAAGAAACCCATGATAGCATGATTAGTGCAGGGGCAACAGGTTTGACAAAGAAAGGAAAAGACAGACTGGAATATGGCCTCACTATTTGGCAGGCAGGATGAGACTTTCTGTTATTATCAAATGACTTAGAGTGTTTTATTAAATCTTCAAAAAAGTCTCTCTGTTTTGGCTCTTCCTGGCCAAGGGGAGTTTTCATTGGCTTGAAAGGACAGTACTTGCTGATGTGCGGTTCAGCTGGTGTCCTTCAATGTGAGAAGAGCGTGGTCCTATATCTACTTCATATAGAAAGTGTCTTGAAGTAACTTGTGAGGCACATTGGCTGGATAAAGAACATTAATTTGATGTGTTACTGAACAAATGGCAGCTATTTAACTTAATGGTTTGCCTAACCAAACATTGAATACAATTATTAGGATATAAGGATTAAACTGTATTGGTTAATTGTGATTGACATTAGAAGAGTACTGTAGTAGTAGAAGTTGATATTTTGCACACCTCCACAAAGGCCCCCGAAAATGAGGTTTCTATGTACAGTACTGGATATCAATATAATTCTAACCTTAATAATTTGGGGATTACAAAAAGTACGTATGTGGTGATGAGAAAAAAAAAAAAGTTTAAGAAGTTAAATTTGCAAGTGTGCATTTTGACAACATAGACGCTACATCTTATTAGGTTGGAAATTAAATAATGACTCATTTACTGCACAATCACACACATACACAAGCATTGACTTTAGAAATTAAAGTACATTTGGATAAGATTAGAAATTTAGGTAGATAAGAGATTAAATAAAATGTAATAAAACATTTTTTAAAACATGAACTAATTACTTGTGGCTGATAAACTCTTCTAACTTTAAACATTTGCTCAACGGCTCTTTGGAAAAAAAGTGCACTTTGCAATGCCAAATTCAAGCACCACATTAGTTGTACTTTTTTTTGTATACCATACGCCTACAATGATTTGGTAGGTTTGTTCACCTGTTGTGTTTTATACAGTAAAAAAAAAAAAAAAAAAAAAAAATATATATATATATATATATATATATATATATATATATATATATATATATATATATATATATATATATATATATATATAGACGATAGATAGATTGCTAGTTAAATTAATTTTAATTTGTGCGCAAGAGGCATTCGTTTCTGAGTTTATTTTA
The DNA here is from genome assembly GCF_059441005.1 of Hippichthys cyanospilos. Classification (NCBI taxonomy): domain Eukaryota; kingdom Metazoa; phylum Chordata; class Actinopteri; order Syngnathiformes; family Syngnathidae; genus Hippichthys; species Hippichthys cyanospilos. The sequence continues at coordinate 13,710,424 of NC_142376.1, read as the reverse complement.
GGGGTTTCCTCACCAAATATAACCCTCTTGTGTGGTTTGTCAACGTCACAACAAGTAACACTATCCCAGTTTGTTTTTTGTTTCCTTGGCTCTTTGACTGAGAGGATCCTTGTTTGAGCCTATTAAAAATGGAGTCACTCAGGGACAGGTGGCTGATACCTGTCATCAATCAGATATCAAATGCTTTAGTGCACTGTTCAGGCCAAATATAATCAGAATATACACACATTTCAAATCAACCCTATGTTTTGATAATGTATTGAATTAATGAGTATGTGTCTGTTCAAAAATAAAGGAGTGTTCGTATTTTAATTTCATCAGGTGGCAATTTCAGCATCAATGGCTTTGGTGCAAGACCTGTAAACGTGATATGAACGCACCATATGTCTCCCACCGTGCGCACGTGGATGATGAGGGCACGTTCTATAGTAGGTTCAGGTCAGCGCAGCTTCAAACCTTCTAATGGCTAGATTTCTGTACGACTGCAGATGTTTTAGAAAAATATCATACACAATGTTATTCAATCCAAAAGAACTCCCTTATGTAATAAGTATTGATAGATTAATTGATACTGTGGTAGCAAAGAATCCATGTAATCAGTTCTGAAGATCCGGTTTCAAGTGCGTGGATTAGATTAGGGTACTAAGGTTACCATTAATGTAACCCAAAACCCCGCTCTATGATTGGAAATAAATTAGTGGGCCATCTAACGATTTTTGCATACCGCCGTTCTGGGATACTGCCAGGTTACCCTTGAGCAAGACCCCCCCACACACCCTCAGCTCAAGAAACACAGCAGTTTTTCCACTTCTTTTCGCTCTGACATCTTTCCTTACATGGCTGCATTAGTGTGATTTAGCGTGAACTTGTGATGCGCAACATAAAACAAGAGTAAATTAAATTACCCCATTGAGGGATTATAATCACTTTGATAAATTGTATTTAAAACAATATAGAAATGGATGATTGGTACTGTCACAGAGGAATTAATTAAATTGTGGTCATTCTAGTGGGCGTTTTCAGTATCATACAACTGAACTGCAGTTCCCAGCTACACAATTAACTCATTCACTGCCGCTGACAGCTATATAATCAAGATGCATAGTAGTACTACACAATGAAATTCTTATTCTGTTCACTTCCCCGAGCAGACTAGATTCCAAAATCAAGCTGGTAATTAAGTAGGCAATAAAACAAAGCAAACAAACAAAAAGAACAGTAATAGAGCAATAAGGGCAGTAATAATGAACTACTAATAAATTAATACACTTACTTTCTGAGTATAATATGGCGTAGTTACAGTGGAAGAAACTGTATACATATGAGGATGATAGTGCAAACTATCATGTAGTGTAAAATATGTATTTAGCGGCTTTCCTGCACTGTGCAGGATCTGTAAGGTACAAGTGTGCATGTGGTGAAGTGACTGTTGATGAGGCTGATTAGTGCGTGAAGGATTTATTTATAGAGGTCAGATTCTTTTTTTTTTTTTTTTTTATCTTGTACTGGCATTAAAAGCCAAGTATAAAGGTGCATTATTAACACAGCATAAAATAATGCAGTGTAATTCTACAAAATCACTAACAAAAATGTATTTTAACATATCATTGAAGGGTCTGTATAATGCTAATATAAACGATTCAAATCACCTATTGGTATGCGTGTGATTACATATCACTCTTGGCATAGTTCAATTTTAAATTCGTATTGCGATATAAGCTATTTTGGTGGCAATATTTCTAACTCTGAAGTAAGATGTGCGACACCCTTAAAGCTTGCCTCTCAGTTTGGCTGCCGCGCCGCGTACATGACATCGTCTTCGTGCACTACTGACTGCTACGGGAATGTGGGTGTGTTTTCGGTCCGCTTGAGTGGTACGGGGGCAGTATTCATTTAGTGATGTAAGAAAGTGAGGACCCTGTTGTTTTCTCTGATTGGCTGAAGCTAATACTGCGAGCACGGACAAAGCAGGAAGGCTCAAGAGATGCGAAAATGGAGGAAAACACCTATTTTTTTGAGGGGGGGGGGTGTTGTTGAGTAATTTGCAGAAACATGTGTAAAAGGTCCAGAAAAATGACTTTGCATGGTGCAGGCCCTTTAAAATGTAAAATGTCGCAAGTGGTTTTGAGGTTTACGTGCTTGGCTTCCATGCAGGCGGCATGTGTTCAGTTTGTGCTCAGTTGCCCGATCAGTGTATTTTTTGTGTGTCTCTACATGTACCCTATTGACTGGCAACCAGCCCACCCGGGTGTAAAGTAGTCTGCCGTTTGTTTAGAGTGGAGCGGAGCTGGGATAGGCTCCAGCTCCTTACACCCTTCAACCATGAGACTGTCTGAAATGTGGGTGGTATGGAAATCTAATAATGACACACAATTGATGCTAATGACACCTTTTTTATACAGCTCTCTTGCCCTGGATCTCCTTTGATTATGAAATTATGAGTTATGAGAGTATATTGTCGACATTATTGTGCCACAGCATTAATTTGGGAAATTTACTGCTTTGTGACAGAAGCAGCCTTCCGCATGAATAGTTGTTGAAGGCATACTGTACATTGTCAAATACAACACATAGCCTTCGTCCTATTCCTTTTCCTCAGATAATTACTGTGCATCCTCGAGCACACGGTCTTTAATTATGCAAATGTTCCTGTCTTTAATGTGAGCAGTCAGATTTGAAAAATGAACATGATTCTCCTTTTGTGAGTATCCTCGTGACGTGGGGTGCCCTCTCCCATTGTAGCCACTTCATCCAGCACAAGCCCTGCCTCCACTTTTGTATGTGACGCCCCCATACCGAACCCCCAGCACCTATAAAAGGGCTCAGGACAGATAATGATCTCACACACACACATAACACACACAGGTCCAGTGAGAGCCCTCATCCTCCACTGCAGACACGACAGCTTTTCATCACAGCAGTTTCCATAGGAACCATTCATGTTCAAAGTCTGCTTTTGTATGGAGGGAAAAGAGACCTGTGCACTTTCACTTGGTTCCATTCTTTGAAAAGTGGCTTACTTTTAGCCCCTTGGTGCTCTTCTCTCTTCTGACACAAGGCAATGATGAACACAGACATCATTTTTGGGCGGCGCTGCTGAAGTTTACTTTATTGGGTTTTTTTGTTTGTTTGTTTTTTGTTTTTTTTATTCAACGTGGCCAGCATGGTTCCTCACAGATGCACCAAAGGTGCATCCAAAGCACGGCGGGACCACATCAATAAAGAGATCAGGAATATGCGAGCTCTGCTCCCCATCCCTTTGGCGGACCAGGAACGCCTCTCTTACCTGCACTCAATGGCTGCCGTGTGCACCTACATCAGGAAGTCGGTTCTATTCAAGGGTGAGTGAAGAATTGGACCTCACTTCTCTTACAGTGTTTTCGGGGATGAACTCACACGTTTCATCCTTAAGGGCTTCCCACCGGAGAGGCTCTGCCCCGCTCTTTTGCCTATGAGGCCTTTCTCCAAGCCTTGCATGGGTTCATCCTCGTCACAACTGTCCAAGGAAGGCTGGTCTACGTGTCTGAAAATGTATCAGAATATCTTGGCCTTTCCATGGTAAGACTGAGCTTTGATATGATACCATTCCATAAATAAACAAACTTTTTATTCATAAATTGATAAACACCCTTTATTCCATTTTCAGGTTGACGTGCTTCAAGGAGATACCATATATGATATGGTGGAGCGTGAGGATGTTGAAATTATTGAGGCCATCTTTAAGGAACATGAAGAAAAGACCTCATTATCAGGTAATATTAAACTTAAAAACTTCTTGGAAGGTTTTTGAAAAAAAAAGAATCGGCACAGAAATGTGTGCCAAACACAGATTTCACAAGTACTGTATATTCAGTGTTCACATTTTGAGTGTTTCTAAGGATTTTCTTTTATTGTATTGTCACACTGGAAAAAAAAGACTCAGGAACACAAGCTACAATGAATCTGTTTCTCTAAGCATATGTGAGTTCATATTTTAACGATATTATATTTATAACATGCACTGTCTACCATATAACACTTGAATTCAAGTGATTTATTGAAAAGGTTTAGTGCACATGATTCATTTGTCTGGTTTTAGTACGAAGGTATGATGACATGTTTTTACAGTAAGATAAGTATACATCTAAGATGTGTGATAAATTATGGTGATCTATGCAAATAGTTGCACAAATACTTTATAATGACATTTACTTATTAGATCCATTGAAACTTTTTTCCATAGTTCCAAAACAATGTTTGATGCACTTTCTCAATTGATGTACAGTATATAGGTAATGAGTCATTGTGTTTTTATGTGTGTGTGTTTTTTCATATCGCAAAATGCTGGCCAATTAGCATGGAGGGGGGTGGACTGCACTACACTATACATGTTTTTTTTTTTTTTTTTAATTTTATGACCAATGGTATAACTTGTCGTGCCCTATCCCCCACAAAAAATATGACATTTTCACAGTTATTGGAGCCCAAAAGGAAATATGTAGAATCTAAACCCAAACTGCAATGACACATGTTAGTAATATTGTGGCAATTACCACTCACTATTGACTTCGGTACTCAATATGAGTCTCCTTTATTTCACTCCTGTAGAGAGGACTTTTATATGTACCATGCAAACCTCCAAGACCTTCAAACAGCTGCACAGCAGCTGCTCAATGCTGATCCGAGGCAATTTCCAATCCTTTCCTGACCATAGTCCATTCTACCCTACCCGCACTGCCGACGAGAGCCTCTTTGTGGCCCTGTGCACCCCCACGGTGGACCGTCTCAGGGGTGTGGAGTCACACTTATGCCCTAGTTTCGACAGCGTGCACGAGCTCGACATGAGCTTTATTCGGCTCTCAAACAGGTACAAGCAAGCCTCATCTCACACTGAATGTGTATTCGCAATTCAGGGCATTCTTTCTACCCGCTACCTTTGTGCTCGTTTCTTCCAGAGTTTTATATTTTATGGGGTACTCGGCAGAGGAAATGCTTGGGCGATCATGGTACAGCCTAGTACACCCTGAAGATCTATCTTTAAGTGTGACTCATCACAAACGTTTATGTAAGTAACATAGGCACACAAGGCCCAAGAGGGTCATTAATTATTGATCATTATGCTTGATTGTGAAAAACACCGTACGTGTTCTTGTTCTGTTATCTGCGCGTTGGGTCAGCGTACCTCTTAGTATACCGCTGGTTGTTTTCCCAATAAATTTGACTTGGAAGAAGCATAAGCCACTCAAGGACAATCAAAAGCTACTTTGCTTTCATTACTTATTTACATTAATTTGTAATTGTTCTGGCAAGTGCATGTTAATCTTGCGGGCAAAAGTACTGGGACACATTAGGCAACTACTGGTGCATTTCCTTCAATTAGGCCATTGCAGAAAAGTGACAGTATGGTCCATGTACAGATTAATCAAACACATGTTTAAAAAAGGCCCAATTCTTACCTCAATTTTATTGTTATCTATAATCTTCTTGGTGAAGTCTGCGCTTTTTTTTTGGTAGTATTTGTAATGAATCTATTAAATGTTATATTCTACTGAAATGAATTAAGTTCTCCCTGATATTGAGATTCACTGAGATACACCTACACACAAACCAGACAGTTGTGCACATTTTTTTAGACACCAAAACACATATTCCATTTTCAATACCCAGACATCTCCTCACATCCCATTAAAAAAAAACAAAAAAACACTTATTAGCCACCAAACACTTCATGTTTATTCATGAAAACGATTTTAAACACATTTTAAAAAAGCTATATGCTAAAACCAATAATTTTGCTAGGAGGAGATGCACATAAGTACAGAACAGCAACAGCTTTCGGTTTTTCGATCTTGTTTTTGTTTTTTATGGATCGAGCATACATGCATGTTGCATAAATGCAAATAGCATACTATTTGGAAATTCTTGATATAGCATATGTGTAATTCTGAACAGAGCAGCATTTGTTAGTTGAGTACTATATTGGAGTGTGCTTGACACAGCGTTCATTTACTTTTCAAACAAGCCAAGACTGAATTCAACATTAATTAGTTTCGTATACAAGTGATCAAATGATGTTTAGTTTTCCTCTTTAGTCCTATCTTCCTTCATTCAAACAACTCAACTGTGATTTTGAGAAGAGTTATGTTTGTGGCTGTGCATAATGATAACATTTTTTGGTTTCGTTTCTTCAGTACAAGCAGACGAGAGCCTGCAGGTCCAGATGGTGATGCGACTTCAGTGCAAAGATCTGTCGTGGGCCTGGAGCTACATTTGTGCTACCAAGGAGGCTCAGTGCCAGACTGCATTTATCTGCTGCACTAACTTTCTCATCAGGTACTGAAAACGTTTCTGACGTTACTAAAAATGACTTGTTTAAACCATAGTTCCAACTTTCTTTTTTCACTGACATTTGGTTCAGTATTTTTTTTAGTAAACAAAAGTAAAATACTCCACTACTACCATTGCCTTGAATGTAGTTGGAGTAACTGGTGGGAGACACCCAATCTGTGCTTCATATGAAAGTGTTTCTCATAGTTTTGTCTTCTGGAGGTCCAAAATGCATTTTTATCATTCGTAACCACCCACTTTACTAATTTAATGCCATTTTTTTGTTGCCCTCTTTTTACCTGTGAGGTATAATACAAGAAGGAAGACACATTTAAAGGGATTCTAAATTTATTTAACCATTTTAAGCAGCAAAAAGTTACGATTTTGTCCATAATTATTTTGATTACTGCGTTTATAAAGAATACCTTTAGAAACACATTTTCCACTTGCTGTTGTGCAAAGTTCAGTTTGTCACGGCTCAATTTGCGAACTTCAGACGGTGAGCTGTCATTGGTTGTTACCTAAGATTTGAGCCCATGTGAACAAGTGGTAAAAATGTGTTTTCACAGGAATTATTTGCAGATGAAGAATAATTTAGTCGTCAAATAAATATAGAAAATTGTTTACTTTATACTGTTGAAAATGGTTAGTACACATTTAAGTGCTTGCTATTAAATATTTTAAACGAGAAAGCCGATATAGCTATTCACTCAAACAGATAAATGGCTCTCTGCCTCGAACTTGAATGCTGTGGTCTTGTGGTTTGTGGGAGTTTAACGTGAAGCTGAGAATGGTACTAGAGTTTTGCAAGCCCACAGGGAACTTAAGTACTTTTTTCCCCCCCATAAATATGTGGGTTTATGAGGGGATTCTATACACTACAAAATAAGATGAAATTCATTGTCGGGCTACATCATTTTTTTTTTTTGGGGTCTTCAGCTATCCTCCCAGAAATTTGAATTCAATATCAAGCATTCCAATTTAGAAGACTAAATAATAATAATTTTCACCTAATAATGAATGAACGACTTTTACAAATTTTTGATCTTTTTTTGTTTTTGTTTTACTTGTTTAATTATCGGAACTCTTTCCTTTTTAGAAACATTAGATTTTATACAAATTCCTCCCCATAAATGTTCGTCTAAAGGACAAATTTGTTGGCTGAAACAACAGGTTTGATTCAGCATTTTGTTCAAATGTGATCAGTAGGAACAGCAACTGTGTATCAATATCAAAGTGTGCAGTCATTTACCAGATTATTCAGAATAAAAATTGTAGTTTCATTTTTCATAGTTTGTCCGGGGGTGCGATTTATACTCGGGAATGACTTTTATGTGAAATTATTAACATATCTGTATACGACTTTACATGTTGATTTCACATTGACAATCACAAGAGGGCACTCTAGTACTGTGTATCTATACCTATGAAAATTGCTCATTTCAACATAAGCAGTAACTTATAAAAACAACTCTGGAGGACTGAACAAAACACGCGTTGAAAAGTGAATCATATTTTGCAGGTTACGAGCAGAGAAACATGCGGACGAAAGAGCTAATCGAGCAGCAGAAAGAAAATTTGTAGTGAGCGAGAACATTGTAAGTGGCTGGCAAAAAAAAGGAGTTTACGCTTACTGAAATGAAGAAAACAAAACTAATCATGGACTCAAAGCTAGGTGGCCACAGATCTATTCTATTTATATTTTAAATTGCCTTTACTGTTGTATTTTATCAAATGAATTTCCCTCCCAAAAATGTGATTTATTCTCCAGTGTGACTTACATTATATATGTTTTCATTCTTTATTATGCATTTTTTGGCTGGTGTGGCTTAAACTCAGGAGCAACTTATAGTACGGAAAATATGGTAGGATATGTCTCTCACCAAAATAGGGAGCACTTGAGTGCTGCTAGCTAGCAGCTAGTTTATGCTATACTGAACACCGCTAAAACAGTGCCTGAGACACCAGAAAACACTGGCAACAGGTGCCCTATTTCAGTATCAGCATAAGTATTTTAAGTAATTTGTTCGCGACCTTAATTGGCGATTAAACGTGGTTTCAGAAAAAAATATTATATAATTTGCGGCAGTAGGAAGACTATCAAAGCTGTTGCCCTGTTAACACGCTGCAGGTAACAACTTCAAAATAAAAGCGTGCCAAGGCATTCATGTCCATATATTATGAAGCAAAATAAGGTTTATTTATTAGTTCGACATCTGACTGTGTTTTTGTGTCATGCGGAGCATTACCAATTGTTGCTGCGGTTTGTTTGGCTTATTTTTCTGACGTGTATACTAATTAGCTTGTATCCGGGGCAAGAAAAAAAAATGCCTCGAGCAGTTTCAATACTCAAAATACTCAAGGATTCGTTTCAGCGCTAGTTCAATGCTACTCCAGTTGAGTTTTTTTATGCCATGGAAACTTTGTTGCAATGTCTTATAATTAAGATATGTTTTGGACGTTTTTTTTTTTTTTTCTGTGATCCTTCAGTGAAACAGAGGCCAAATTTCTGCTGAAGAGATTGAGCGATGATGCTTTAAAGCCGTCATCCCTGACAGAGGGTTATGCACGCAGTGGCTTTAACATGCAGGGGACTCCTGACAGCCAAAATGAGGAGGCTTGTTCCAAATCCAGTGGTGTGCAATGGGATGAAAGTATCCACAATGGTGATAACTCCTCCCTTCCTGGAGGGGGCAGCCCTGCATTCTTCACCCCTCCCTACAGCCCTGCGTCCTCTAGCTCTACCGTTCAGCTGGAGGAGCTGACTATCTTTAACCGCACGGGTGTGCACAGATATGCCGAACAGCTGCCTTCCTCCCCAGAGGCCTCTCCTTCCTACTATTCGTACCCCGAGTCCGCACTCTCCGTCCACCTTTCCCCTCAGCACCCCCTCCCCTCTCAGCACTCCGCTGATCAGGGAGTCTTCATCACTTTCAATCCTCTCTCTCCAGCCTGCCCTCCTTCTCCAACCTATGATATCCCCGATTGTGCTTCCGATGCCAGATTAGTTCCTGACTGCATGTCAATGTCTGACATGAGTGAGAGCTCTGGAGATTGTGCTCTGCATCAAGATGACTTCAGCCTCTTGGAGCAGCCACAAGAGGGCGGCCTCCACCAAGTGCACCATGTTCCCCAATATACTTTCCCATCCAGTCTTGCCACCCCCGGCCAGTCCCCCCTTCCCCTTCCCATGACATCTGAGCAGTACAGCCGGATGGAGCAGGCGGAGATCAGTATTCTGGCTCAGCAGATCTCCTCGTTGGCTTCTACTTTTGACATGTTTGGCTCCCTCGATGTGCTCCAAAGTGTGGCAACCACTGAGTGCGCCCTCTCTTTTTCCTCCTCAAGTCAGTGGCCAAGCCAAAGTGCCCTACATGCTAAAGCGATGAACGACGGTGTGCTAGAGAGCCTCCTGGAAGATTTGGATGCGGTCACAAAGAGAGGCTCTCATATTCCCGACTCGAGCTACCATCAGGAAACGATGTGCACCTCCCGACACTTTGATCCACTCGGTGCCAGTCCGACCACCTCAGAGAACTCACCGCCTCCACGCAACTTAGATCCCTTTGCTTTGCAATTGGGATGCCATGACCAGAACAATGAGTTGCATCAACTCAACCAGTCACTGCAGAGCAGCCTGCAGCAAGGTAACCACTATCAAGGCCACTCTGAGAACTCATTGTAAGTCTCGGCTTAAATGGTTTCCTGCCTTTTTTCAAACAGAGTTGCTGACAAAACGCCTTGCTGAAATAAGTCTGTGACTTACGATGATGCCCTTTGTATGACATATTGTCAGGAGAATTCTCCTTTGGTGGATTCAAAGACTATTTAAAGGGCATATTGCGCTAAAAAACACTATTTGTCCCATTTTATCTCTGAATGTCAAGTATCTCTAGAGTTGAGATTTGTCTTCATCTCTGCAAAATGCTATGATTTTTCTCCTTAGTTACAGCTACTGTCTTTACTTTTATGTAAAGCGTACTTAATGTCTGACTTTAAGAAATAACATTATAATGAAAATATTTTCTCCTAAGTGGCTACACTTCACTGTTGAGCACTTTATCAATGTCAATGCCACAAGGGTCTTAGAAAGGAAACAAAGCTTTCATTTCAGTGGATTATTTTTATATTGAACCGTTTCGCAAAGAGCATCTGTGGTTGTTATGCTTTTGTGAAACGGAAAGCTAATTAAGTCTTTCAGTTTTCATGCGTAACAAAAATAATGGTTGTTTCCAAAAATCTACCTCAGCGGTACAACTCACTACGTTCTATTCCTGGACTTGAGAGAAATGAATTGTATTTATCTTTTTGATTTTACGACCTTTTAACTGGGCAAAGCTATTTTTTTTTTTTTTTTTTAGATTCTGACGCACGATTGTTGAATTAATGTATTTTGTTTCACATGTTTAAATGGTACTTTTAAATGTTTTAAGCTTCATATTTCTCACATGATAAATCAATAAAACAATCCAAACAGACATGGAATTGTTGTACGACATGATTTATTTTTTGAATGTCTGAATTGTCTGTCTTTGTATAACTATAGTTTAGCTGCAGTCAGAGAAATCTGCTTCAGCTTTGAAAATTGCAAATTGTTTATGGATAAATAAAACGATAGATAGAAGGTCCTTTGTGGCATATCAATATATAATTTACCCAATACCGGGGTTTTCAGTTTTGTAAGGTGCATTGAGTTGCTATCTCTGTGAGGGCCTATTGTCAGCTGGAGGTATGAGTCTGATTTTTAATTTGCTTGCTAATAAGGTCATATCGGACCATGTTGTTCACTATGTACTCAACCAAATGAGAGCTATATGGAAGTAGAATTGATGGAACATTCATCTATCCAGTTTCGTTAGCCGCGTATCCTCACTAGGGTCACAGGCTTGCTGGTGCCTATCCCAGCTGGCTACAGGCAGTAGGCGGAGGACACCCGGAACTGGTTGCCAGCCAATTTCAGGGCACACGGGGAAGAACAACCACTCTTCTTGAATGTGGGAGGAAGCCGGAGTTGTGGAGTTTGCATGTTCTGCCCATGCTTCTGTGAGATTTCTCTGTATTCTATGACCTATTAGAAAAAGATGCATGTTACGTTTAATGGGGAGTTTGCGGTTTTCAACTAAAACAGCTTTTGTCATAGGTGTTAAACTGCCCGTATGCCCTGGCAGCGTCGTCCCTTTGGCAGGATTATTTAGCGTTGGGTAAAAGAAGCAATTGCAGCTATCCAGACAAAACAAGGGTCTCACAGTGAGTCAACAATATAAAATGACCACCAGATAGCGTAAAGTGCCAAAAGGTTACTATCAACACACCTGCCTCTTAAGTGCAATTTTACTTATGAAAGTGCTACTTAAAGATATTTAAGATACTTAAAGATCTCATTTGCTTTAGGCCTGCTGTTTTTCTTCATAAGGGGGCTGAGCCGAAGCCTATCGCAGGTGATTTTTTTAAATTTTATTTGTGTGCGTGTAGGTGTGTGTGTGTGTGTTTTATTTATTCCACATGAAGGCACATCATTGAGTCAATTGATGAGGCAACAGTCCAGCAGCCCCCTTGCATCCACGGAGAGCTAATTAGGAGTGATGTCCTGTGAAGGATAAAATAGCAAATAAACTTCTCAATGAGCGTCCACATCTGTTGCTTCAGTCACTGCAGGGATTTCTCCGAAACACTGCGACACACGTTCTCCCCACCTGGCAGGTTTAAGATTAGACATGCAAAAGAAAAGACGCAAGATGAAAACTACAGCTGGCACTCTGTATGTTGCATGTTGGTGTTTTTTTTTTCCCCCAACTAAGCTCACCATGAAAGACTTATGTGTGCGCATTTACTTTGAAGACTGTGGTCAGTGATTTGATCTGAAGCTCTGAAAAACAGAAAAGATCAATCAATTCTAGAGCCGCATCCAACTTTTGCTCACTTACAGTATAATTGACACTGCCAGAGATTGATCTAATAACGTTTGTTATTTTATTTGTTTTATGAGAAGGGATTTGAATCCTAATGTCCAATGTTCATTGTTATCAATCATAAAGCCACATTGCTATCGTCACATTTAATATCTGAAGCTGGGCCTGTTATATTGGAGTGTTAAAATCATACATTTTTGCATAGTTCTGCATAGTTTTTGCATATCTGTGTGCACATACCTAGCCTATTGCAGCGTTTTCCTACATTTATGGACCCAATGCACTCCTTTTAAATTGAAAACATATCACAGAACACCATCAAACAAAAATGGCTCCAAAAGCATGAATAGAGAAATAATGATTTTCTCTCTCTACTGACTCCCTAATTGACTTACTCAATGTGAAATCTGGACCTATAGTATCACTTTGCTGTTCTGTAAAAGGTCAATTCTAAAAGGGTCCAGAGCAAATCACCAAATCCCTCCCACTTGACCCAGAACGTCCGGTAAAAACTCAAGAGGAATCTTTGAATGAAGGATAGTCGAGACGTGTTTTTGGGCATCATACTCTTAAGAGACATTTTTCAACATCAAAAATTGAAAAATAATCTCACCTGTAGCCTTTCAATTCTTTAAAGTGTATGTCTGTTATGAAGTAGCCTCCAAGGTCTCACCGTACGAATTACCTAGCACGGTAGATAATTAAACCTCTCCCCAAATTTTTCTTCAAGCCCAGATACTTAAGTATCGATTTAATACTTACGTATCTGGAAATGAATGTCCTTAATGTACTCAAGTAACGATTTGATACTTAAGTCCTCGGGATTTGTTGTCCGGACTTTTAAAAAACGTAAAAATACGTCCCTGGCTTTGAATAAGTTAAATGACAAATTTGAATGGCTGAGCTCCCAGTTTTAAAGACTTCGATCTCTTCTACCTCGATCTCTCAATTTGAAAAGACTTCAAAGACTTCGACTTCTACAGTGTTTCAACCGAGACATCCTCGTCGGGGGGCGCGGGCGGCTTAGCCATGTACCTCACTGGGCAGCCCAGGATCTTATATCACAGTGGAGGGACTACTTAAAACCACTGGCCTCCATTTGAGCCACGGCCAACAACTAAATGAATAAGTAAAGATGTGTTACGATAGTAAGTTTAATGTTTTCGGCAATTATCTTCACGTTATACATGTGCATAATATATTTACAGTGGACACCAATCTATGATTTCACTTTCCTCCCTGTAAAGTAAACAAGATGCGAGGTGCTCATTGGATGCAGATTCTTTCAAAAGCTCAGTCGGGTTTCTAGTGCCGCCACACTGGTGGCTTTTCACAAACGTGTACTTCCTTTATTACATTTGGACAAGCTCCCACACAGCGGGGCCCCAGGTGCCCCTTTGTTTATTTAACGGCTTTATGTTTTTTATTGGGGTTTCATCAAAGCCTGCGGGCCCTATTGACAGCTTAGCTGCAAAAGGGAATTGATGTGGGATTGTAGAACAGGAGCACACGGCGCCAAGTTCGCTGCAAAGTATGGCATGTCATCCTCTGATGAAATTGCACGACTTGCCTCTCCACGCTTCTGCTTGAGAATGCTGTCTTTTTCCTCAAACAACAAGCTATTGTCTTGGCTGAATCGCACGTCCGCACCTATTATGCCTCTGTCCTACTTCTCATTGCACGGCTGCTGGTGGTTCAGCCAGTGCCTGCAGAGGCTCTAATTGGGTTAAACACAAAGACCCGAAATAGGCAGCAGCCCCTTCTTGAAGGATCCTGCCAGTTCCTCCTGTCGCCATGCCTGAAAGCACCGCTCCCATTTAACGCCGGATTCCAGTCGTGCAGAGTCAACACTTTGCGTTTGCAGGAGGGAGATGAAAACAAACAGCTAAAGAGTGCTTCTTACCTGCCCATAAATGTTAGAAATCTGTTGCGGGCTTGCAGCATGGTGCGAAGCTTTCGCAAAAACATTATCCTCCGTCGCAATAATTACTTTGTCCTCAAGTACAGTAGTCATTTAATGAAATAACTGTTGAAAGTGGTGGCTTTAATAACAACAACAACAATAATAATAATAATAATAATAATAATAATAATAATAATAATAACAACAATAATAGCAATTTATTTTAACAGAATGTAGGAGACAATCACACTTTGTGTATTTACATAAAATAAACACTTAAGTTTGTCTCAAAGGCTAATGGGAAATGCCAGAGGGGCCGTCTATGTAGAGGTGTTAGAAAATCTGACATTTGAATACAAATGCTGCGGAAACACATGTACCTAGAACATTTGACAATTTTCAGTGACAAACACTTATCCCTTACAAACAACAAATAATAGCACATAATTTTAATATCACTCACAGTAGTTGGGAGAATTTTGCTTAGTGTATTATACTGCTCCTGGTGGCCAATTAGTGCACACCAAAAGCTAAGCAGGGTCTGGCCTGTTAAGTGTTCGGATTAGAGACCGTCTGAGAATACCAGGTGCTGTAAGCTTCCAGGTGGAGCACACCTTAGATCTCTCAGGACTTTGGTTTGCGGGTACCAAGCCTCGGACGCATTGGACCAACCACCCAATCGCCTTAAACCCCAAATGGTTACAGAAACAGCGATACAAGCGGGAGAAAAGAAAGTCAAAGTCAAAGTTTGCTTTATTGTCAATTCTACCACATGTGCAAGGACAGACAGAGAATTGAAATTACGTGACTCTCTAACCTCAGTGGCAAGTAAAAATGAAATAAAGAAATAAATATATATAAAAATAGACAACTATAAAATCTGACAATATCTATGAACAAAACACAAAATAAAAACAGGTGAAGGGAAAAGTAGCTGACTACAATAGTGCAAATGTATTGTCCTATATACATACACCCCCCCACACACGCACATACGCACACGTATACATACATACCGACATGCATGGTTGTGCAAAAAGGGATGGTTATATAGTGACTAGATGACTATTTATAAATGACTGTTATAAGTGACTATTTATAAAGTACCTGTTATAAAGTGCCTTGGAGCATGGGGCAGAAAATGCAACGTATGAATGGCATTTCCATAGAAAAGGTTTAAAATTTAAGACAGGGGTTCCCAAACTTTTTTTGCCCTGAGATCTACTTGTCCAGTACCCCACCTCCCACGATCTGCGGGGTGGAGGGGGCTCTCGGAAATCCCTGTAAAGAGCTATTTGTTGATATCCCAATAACCAGTGATGCAAATGCACCAAAAAATATATTAAATGAAAACCTCCTCTTTCGCAGTGATATCCCTAAACAATGTTTTAGTGATATTCCAGTTTAGTAATCACAGTTTACCTTTAGCAGAAGTTATAAGAGACTCGCGGAGAATCTGCTGCGTGTCGTGCCACTGTCATTTTGTCGAGAGGTCAAACGAAATAAAATAAGGGATATCAAGTGATGTATGAAACGAATGGCTTTGGAACATTTTTATTTTGAAGTTCCTCTTGTAAGCAAGGTTGTGACAGTGATCTGCTACTGATCATCTTTACCTCCCGGTGTGAGAAGCATTCGATGGAAACAATGCTGTGTTCTTTGTTTCTCGATTGATGCTCTATTTTCATTTAGTGCGATGTCATGCGACCGACCTTGGTGGACAGAATGGACACGCCTGATTTTAGATCAATGTTTTTTAAGTTACAATCATGGCCACAGAAGTGAAAGTCCATCCATAGCAGCGGCGACACGGTATTTGCTCACAGGCGAAGGCATTATCGTATCTTGAATGCTTCCCAACTTAATTTGAGTGGCAGTGTATTTGAATGTCCCTCATAAGTAATGGAAATGGAAAGGAAAAGAAAGTCATAATAACCTACATCTCATGAATCGAAAAATGGTGGCACTCAAGTCAAAGTATGACGTGTAGGCATGTTTGTGCTACAGTTTAATAAGTTCTTCAGAAGCTGAAGACAGAAAGCACGTCCATAGTGTGTATTTAACGGCGACATATGATATATGAGACTACCAAGTGAAATGCATACACTTGTCGGTGAGATCCAGCCCGCGTGTGATAAATGCACTTGTCTGCAAGATGACTAGAGGCAGCCTGCGAAAACTCTGCCGTTGTAAAACTCAGGCTCCGCCTCCAGTTGTAATGGAAACGAAAGCTTGGCCCAGCAGTATATGTGGGGGAATGGTTTCTTTGCATGATACAAGGCTGTACTGTAAAGACATTTGGGTGTGTAAAGTGCCGGATAAATATCAACCCTTGATCCTAAAAAGACTGAATGTCTCCTTTAATTCAACCTCTAGATTTGAATACATTACTGAGAATTTGAAGGTCATGTTGTGCAGGGAGGGACCCTGGAGACGGCTAATTGTCTGAATTTCTTTTTTTTAATAGATTCGGCTCTCTAGCTTTTGCTAGTTCCTACATTACCTTGGTAGCACCTCAGTCTTCAAAGCAACCATCACACCACACCATCTTTGAGCATCTGACAAACACCTTCTCAAACCTTTGCAGTGACAGCTGGAGAAAATGCTTGTGGACTTCAGGTGGACCAGAACCACTATCGTGGGGGTGGACATTTCAATTATCAAACGTATTCTCAAAAATTGACTGGACTGGTGGACCTGCTCAATGCTGTTCAGGAGCATGAGCAGACTGTTTTTCCCAGGGAAACTCACAGCCTTCATTCCGTGAAGCGACATCAGTGTTTCCTCTCGGTTTTTGTTCAGCAGCGGAAGAAGGCATCCAGGGAGCTTGAGCGCGTTCTTTATCGGTTGTAGACAGTATTAGTGGTTGTTAAAAGCAGGATTTTTTATACCAAGCTGGTTATTTGCACAAACCTAATTTTGTCTTCTATGTATTATTAAGTGTGCTTATTTGGAAGTTTGCCTTTGCAACATGCTGTTGGCATGTGATGTGATGTTGTTCTATCTTCCTTGATAGGGTTAGGGTGTTGTCATATACTGTATATGAATGCTGTCACATCCATGTGCATACTAATTCAAACATGTACTCACACAACGTGATCGGATGAAATTTTTGACCAGCACATGTTGTAAATGTGGACATTCGTGTGAATCTGTTGCAGCGTTGAGCCTTGGAAGATATCGCAACGAGCGGTGTTTAAGATTTAGGAGCGATGGGCCGCTGCTCTTAAAAGAAAGTAGAGGAAACACTCTATGCAACAAGCTGGATATGTTTTAGGTTAAGTCTGTGGTGGCAAGTGATGTCTAGATTGCTGTTACCAGCTGGAAGAGCAGAATTTTTATTAGGGATACAAAAAGATCAATAAACTCATTAGATGGCTTGTGACATCACAATACTGTTGATGTAGATGCCTGAACCAAAGATCACTGAGCAAACTTCTCTACATTATGTGCAACGGTTCACTTCCTCCCTTATTTATTGATTTATTGATTGATTTTTTTTGGGCCGTCCATCCCAAGTAACACAGTGATGTCTTGGTCACTGTGCAATGTACTTTACATTCTGTACAAAGCAAATTTGGCATGCACCAATGATAAATGTTGTTTACTCCATCCATCCATCCATCCATCCATCCATCCATCCATCCACCCGTCGTTCTTAGTGACCTCTTCTGATCTGTACCACGACGGCCAAGATTTAGGTCATAATTTTAAAAAAAGGCAAACACAGACAGGGCTTATTAGAAAAACAGATTTTCCCAGTACACTTTAAGGACTCATAAAAGAACAAATTGAGGCTTATTAAATTAGCTGAATTTGACAATCAATTTTATGAGCCAATTTTGTAAATGGTGAAATAAACAGCTCAGCAGCTCAACGCGGCTTTAAAATGTTTTGCTGATGAATGATGAGAGACCCTTTTTGAAAACACGAGAAGAAAAATGTTAATTTGATTAATTAATTTATTGTGACTCAGTGTCTCCACAAATTCTGTAGACGGTGCTCTTGATTGCAGGGTTGTTAAATCAAACTCATTTTTGTTGCAGGCCACATTGTATTTATGTTTTCTCTCAAAAGACCATTATAACTCTGGAACCATATAAATGTTGTTACAACATATTCCAAACAATTGATTCATCTCAGGTTTCAACAACACTAGTCAAGAAAAACTCTTCTTCTCTATTGTTTAATTTATTTTAAAGAGGTGTTTGATTCGAAAAGAATCACAGATCTTTTAATTTACAAATTACTAGTGAGACTAGAAATGCACTTTTATCATTCTGCTAGTGTGCTAAATTGTCTTCATGGTGAGGACAAAGAGCATACAAGTAGATGGACCTGGAAATGGATATCAAAGTTACCAAACAAATGTTGAAATGGCTTGCCACACATCACGATAGCTCATTACAGTTAACACTACATTTGTATTTGTTTTTATTTGTACATTTACAATGGGTACAAAATATGTTTGAGTGTATTTGAACGAATGTGTATGACGGTTTTAATGCTTCTGAGGACCATCCATCTCATATGGATGAAGTAGAGTGACAGCTACCGTAGGAGCGGTGAGACTGTGCACCTCAAAGACAAACATGTCACTAAGAAACGGTCGAGCTGTGTGAAACACTCAGCTTGATGGGGTCACCGTGAGGGTGACCCAGATGCTGCTTGGAGGATGAGAACGTGAAATGGCAAATGATGTGCAGCACAAGGGAGTCATGGCACGCTTCAATGACACCTTTTTTTTCCCTTTCAAATCACAACTACAACTCTAGAAAAAAAGGCGGAAAATACAAAATATTCTCGGTATATGTACAGATCATATACATATATATACATATATATATATATATATATATATATATATATATATATATATATATATATATATATATATATATATATATCAAAGTCAAAGTCAAAGTCAAGTTTATTGTCAATTTCTTCACATGTGCTTAACATACAAAGAAATCGAAATAGCGTTTCTCACTATCCTCTGCGTTTTACATGTACACAAGACATATACATATATATATATATATATATATATATATATATATATATATATATATATATATATATATATATATATATATATATATATATGTGTGTGTGTGTATATTTGGACTGCACAATTACTTGAACTTTAATCGCGATCACAATATTGGCTGCCGTGATTAATTAAGCTGATCCCCAGCGATATTAACATTTAAAAAGCCTGTTACCGACATGTCAAATCAAGCACTTTGTCATCCTACCACATGTTTTCCACGTTTGCATTGACAAAAGCTTTTGCTTTTCCCACCCTAATATATTATTTATCATTTTTAATATTAATTAAATATTTATTTATTCATATTATTTATTAATACATTATTTACCAGTGTGAAATGGCATTGAGTTTCTCACGTGATTCCTAATCTATACTGTGATTTTGAGACCAATTTTGAAACATTCGATTGCCAAAAAATGCGAATTCGTTTTGACCGAAAATGACATTATGACTGCTAATTGATTAAAATTTGTTTATAAATAAATAATGTGCTTGGTTCTTAATAGGCTATTTTTTTTTCATTGTTTTGGACTCAGCAAGTAAGTAAGCTGTGTTGCCCCATGTGCCAAGTTTATGAGTTTATTATAGATTATTCCATATTTTATTATTATTATTTGTATGTATCACACCTTGAAGTCTTGTTTACATACTGCTTGTTTAAAAACAGCAATAAATAGACGTGCTGAATAAACGTCATTGATAATTGTGATTTCAATATTGACCAAAACAATCTCGATTATTATTTTGGCCATAATCATGCACCCTTAATATATATATATATATATATATATATATATATATATATATATATATATATATATATATATATATATGTGTGTGTGTGTGTGGGTCTGGTGTGTGTCTGTATCTAATGTCTTAATGTGTAATGAAGTTTATGTACAACTTTGTTTCAAAAGCAAATCTTTGGAGTACATATTGAGTACATTGTGTGAGTGTGCATGTGCGTGTACTCAGCACCTGAGTACAGAAGTACATTTCTTTCGATGTATAAAATGATGTTTAGAATAAGTACAAAATCATGACATAACTTAGCGTTTGTTTCGAGTTTTGATGTCGTGTATCTACTGTATGTTGGACGTGAACCATCTTTAATGTAACCCGATAAAAAGAAGTCCGGGGAGTTAATGAGGGTAAATGAGGTGGCAATCCACCAGTCTGTCAAGCAATGTTTGTTTTAGGAACTCGCTGACATACACAGAGCCATTAAATACGGTATGTTGAACAAATCTGATCAACATATTCTATGACAACCTGTACTTTGAGTTAGCTGCACTACAAAAAGATGAGAACTATCCGCTTAGCTGATCTCTATTTAGGTCATTGGCACCCACGCTAATGGCCATAATTAATGGTGACACCGCCCGTATGTCGCTGTGGCGTCACCTGCTCATTATTTTTTTCACTTAACAATCAGATTAATGAGCTAGCGGTGATCCCGGTGACCTCAATATCTGCTGGCAAAACACTTGCGTGTTATTTTGCATTAAAAATTGTGCAGATATTCTCTTAAACTTGCCCATCAAATGAATCAGTGATATGTATTGAAAAAGTCAAGAACTAACTGACACAAAAGCAGTTTGACACTTGCTGTCTCCAAACATTGATACAAACAAAGCAAAGAAGGCAACAAATCCTCTTGGATTTATTTGTATAGCGAACCACTATGTTTAATATTGAACAACAACAACTCTGCTGTAAAGCAATCACACTGAGTCCATACTTATTATAGTTAAATCAAATAAATGTGATGGCCACAAGTTTTCCATCAGATACTCATAGAGAGAGTGGGCTAAAAAGTAAATTAGCTACAGATTAATTCACTCTGGAGGCTTCCCAATGTTCCACCCTTATACTGATCCTCTCTCTATATTTTTTTTTCCTATGGGATTGTTGTAACTGCTACTTAATGAATCCAATTGGGAGTTCCCATGATAAATGCTGAGGTATTGACACACCGTGATTTATAGTGGCCTCCTTACTGAAGGTGTTCTTGGGCTGTGCCACCCAGAGAGATGCCTTCTCGTACCTTGCATATACATTCGCTCAATTTGTGCACTGGCGGTGACTCACCACACTAATGAGGCGCCCGCAGGAAAGAAGAGCGTGCATATATCGTTATATCCCTTTCCTCCAGCATGCTACATGATCGATTTAAGGTTTATTAATATGCTTTATAAGGAATGAAAGTCTATTTTAGTCCAAGTAGTACGTATATTCTGTAAATGGCCGAATATGCAGAAATGTGTATACAGTTTATAAAGCCTTGCTGCTTTGTACAATATGAAAAATGTATCCTAATGTATACAAAAAAGACAGCAGTTTTTAGTGGAAAGGGATTTGAGCAGGATGTCTGCTTCACAATCAAATGACATAAAATGAAAACATCATCTTGTTCGATGGAGTCTTCCGTGTCCCTCGTGCTGATAAATAAATAACACTCCCTCAAGAGGGTTTGATTTGTTCTTTATTTAGCGCAATACCATGCATTTCAAAATCATTCTTAAAATCTGTACACTGATAGCAATTTTATCTACGTGAACAGAATCTCACCATGTCTCAAACGAACAAGAAGTAGAATTCCACTGAATCATGCAAATGAGTCATGTTCTTACTTAACACCTCTTGTATAATTTACTGATGCCCTTTTTCCTTTGTCCTCGCTTGTAAATATCATCTTATGATGGTATGATTTCATCTTATCGTATCATCTCACCATATGATTAGTTAAAATATTTTCATGGTAAAACAAAATAGATGAGCCATGATAAATGATAGTTGAAGTGTGATGCAATAATAGGGCTTGTTTACATCATTTAATTAAATTTGATCTCATGCATACAGCATTAAATACATTTTTAATCCTTAGCTTTCGTCATTGTGATATTTTACAGCTGGTGAGTACCGTAGATGAGATTTTAATCAGTTTAAGCACTGTGATTTAAACTTTGGAAAGCTTGAGGTTGTATCAGAGAAAAACAAGGTCCCAACCTACTTGAGGTAGCATCACCCCTTATTGATCAATGCAATGTAGGACTTCTTGCATCACTGGAATTAATTTGACTGCACCAAGCGGTTGTGGGCGTCACAAACCGCATGGGATGTTTATACCACACATATGAGCCAAGTAATGAGCCCCCACTCCTAAGGATTTATCACATGGAACTTCGCGTAGCGCATTTCACCATTCATTTTGTGTGTACTACTGGAGCGCAACAGCACGGCGCAACAACACAGAACAGTGCAGTAGTGCTGAACACCTGCCACATCTGATGACTTCTCGGGGGAGATGGTAGCAAATTGATTTTAGAGTGACAACAAGAAATTTTGCTGTAGTTCTACTGTGAAAAAAGGAGAAAATGGAGGAATCAATAATGAATGTGCTTTCCCCTTGTACCGATCTCTGGGATTCAAGACAGAAGATGTAGAGTGTTGTAGAAAAAAGATGGTGGTAGTTCTCAACTATGGATGAACTGAGTAGGTTGAAGTGGTAGGAACAAGTCATTTTAGCGCTTTAAAGATAAAAGTAACTCTAACTGTAACTGATAATAAAATACAGTTGTAGTCCTTTGATCGTCTATAGCTCAGATAGTTACAGATGATATTCATACTGCAGTTACAACCGTCAAATATGATTTACATCCCTAAACAAAAGAATCCTAGATGGGATTTAAAAAAGAAGGAAATTGAGCTGCAGTGTGTTTATACGATAGTATTAGAACACCTCTGAGTTACTCTAAAGTCTAGTCTTTTTTTCATCACCAAATTACCAAATGCTATGTTATCGCACCGTAACTTCGATCAAGGTGTAGTGTGGTCTATCAAATTCACAAACATACTGAACAAGACTTATCTCGGCAGGAAAATAAGGAGGAGCCCATATTTATGCACACTTTTACCAATGTGAGTTGAATGAAATGCCTGGAGAGTGTTTGGGTTTTGTTGCTTTGAATGCTGCTCCTGTAACTTGATCCTAGATAAACAGAAGAAAATGGATGGACAGATGGATGGATGGACGAATGGACGGACAGATAGATGGATGGATGGAAAATGCTTTCCTGCTTTTGGTTATTCCATCCATCCATCCATCCATCCATCCATCCATCCATCCATCCATCCATCCATCCATCCATCCATCCATCCATCCATCCATCCATCCATCCATCCATCCATCCATCCATCCATCCATCCATCCATCCATCCATCCATCCATCCATCCATCCATCCATCCATCTATCTATCTATCTATCTATCTATCTATCTATCTATCTATCTATCTATCTATCTATCTATCTATCTATCTATCTATCTATCTATCTATCTATCTCCATCCATCTTCATTTTCATTAGTCGCTTATCTTCACTGGGGTCGGCCACATGCTGGTGCCCATCCCAGCTGTCTACAAGCATTATGCTGGGGTGAACCAGTTGGCAGCCAATCGCAGGGCACACGCCATCGTTGTATTTGCCAGTCTCTGCAGTTAGTTCCTTGACTTGCATAAACATTTCACAAAATGATATAATACTGAGCCCTCTTCTCAGTAGGGCATCAAACTGCTTTCTTGCAATGGCTACTGAGTGTGTGTTGTTGTTGTCCATTTGACATTATGATTATGACCGTCACAACAAAGGCTGTGGTCGTTTATTGGAGTCGGTGAGTTGTGACGAGAAAGATATGAGACTTTCTATTTAGTATTATCCCAACACCACTGGTAGCTGTTATCAAAATGCATCCTCCAATTCTCGAAGTGCAATATGACTTAATGTTTCTACAGGCAATACATTTTTTCAGCATTTTTTTGTATTACATTTTTGAAAGCACATTTTTCTGAAAGACACCACATTTTGTGCTGTCTATGAGATAATTGTATGAGTTTTAAGTGTATCATTTTTTTTTTTCCTATTCTTAAATTGACTAACTTCAACGGCATTTCCAAGTTGCATTTCCCCTCCCATCTTGTTCATCTTAACGCTGTCATGCTTCCTGTCCTGATCATAAAACTCCATTAACTAAAGTACATTTGTGTAATATTAAAAGAAAGCGCAATATAATATGGGAAGAAGAAAACTCATATAACACAATAAATAATTGGCTAATTTCAAGAATAAAAATAAATCGTGAAAGCTTACAAAGTCCTGATTTCACTCCTCAGGTTTGTCAGATGACTCGACACAAGTCATGGGTAATATGCCGGTTTGTGATGTGGTATGTGAAGCATAAAATTGAACACAAGCCTTTTCGTACGACACAAAAAGGCATATCTCATTTAACACTCTGATAGTTGAAACAAAAAAGCAAAAGTTTTAGGGCTCTTCTTAATTGCTCTTTTAATTCCTGTATCTCTTTTTCTGAACCATTTTGAAGTGACAGTGTAACCTCTGAAGTTCTGAACTCCTAAAGTTGTTCAAGTTGAAATTCAACCAACGGTTTCAGTTTAAAAACATGTACGGTGTTATCATATGTTGTATTCAGCAACTTAGAATCACATTTTGTTGCTCGGCGACCACCTGCTTTTGAACAAAGAACCTTTCACTTTGTTTCATTTGGATTCTCTGTGAAGCTAGAATGAGACAACCTTGACAGATAAGTAAGTTCCACACAGAAGTACATCTTTGTTTTAGGTTTGCCTCCTTTGTAGTAGTCTGCTCGTTCTATCCACAAGAATTATCCTTTGATTATGTCTCTTTGCACGCTCTCACAGAGCACTCGATTGCTCTTGTTGGACTATTTGAAGCTTCAAATATAAACAAAAAAACAAAACACAAATTGTTTTCCAGACTATTTTACTGTTCTCATCTAAATCCTGAAAATTCCAAATCACGTATTAAGGTTGTGCAACATTTCACCACGACCCCAAATCTATAATACCTGTTTCTTTTTTTATTCTTTGGCAGATTGAGGTGAATGATGAAATTGTTGCCTAATTCTAAACAAAAATCATCCTTGACACACAGTGGCCTTGAAAGAGTAAGCTTGTCCAAACAGTCTCACCGGAATGCCACGACGCATTTTTGCTAATTCTGAGACAGCTACTGTTTTGACACTTCACGGTGGTAAAACGAATACTTGTCTCATCATTCGCCACATTACGCTCACCGTTGAATGAACATATTTTGTCTAAGCTGCATCAAGTCAAGATGTCATGTTATTTTAGACATTGCGTAGCGAATCTATCCGTGCGAATCTCTAGGATAGTACACAGTGACTGACGGGATCAGAGAGCTGTTAAGCGTGTGCGTGTTCTGGAGAGAAACACTTGGCAGTCCGTAAGACTTTTTCCTCTCCTATTGATCAGCTGCAATTAGAACATATATGTCCACAGGAAAGGTCACAGGCTCGTTTTATGCCTTTGGTGTCACAGTGGACGAACATCAGCAGTGGCTTACACGCCAGCTCCCCGTTGGGAGGCATGCAATCAGCTCAGGATTTTAACTGTGCCACTTGATCTGGGGAATTGGAATTTATCACATACCCTTGAAGAAAACTGCTTCAGTTGAGTTCATTTCCTTGCTGCCTTGTTGGACCTTTGAAGCGATTATGTTGTTCCCTCAACTTGGCATGAGGAGTAATGAAATAATTACACTTAATCAAAGTGTGCAGATTACAGTAGAGAGTAGCACGGCTCAAATATGAGACGACTCTTCTGCAAGTGCTCGCTGGTTTCACACGGGGCATGTAAAAACGTTTAAAGTGCCTGACGTCCTTTTGCTGAGGTTGAAATTTCAAAGTATTAGCATCTTATTAACTGCCCTTAATAGGAAAATTATGCTCTTGGAATGCAAACGAGAAGGTGGTGGAGTTGAGCAACAGAGGTTAAAACCTTTCATAGCCACTCATGGAATGGTAATGTTGTGTTCATTCATTCATGTTCAAGCTGGAACAATTGCTCCTCAAGGGCCACTCCGACATGGACGTATGGAAAGTAATCACGTCACGGAATATGTGCTCATTTAAATGCTACCAGCAAATTAAAATTCCCCTGAAACCTGATGGCAATAACTGTATTTTTTTTCCCCAAATTTAAGGTGAATTCTGGATTGTTCACCAGTTAATTCAAGTGCACTTAAAAACAAACGACCATTCAGCATTGGATAATGTATTTTTCAACTTCATACCATGCATGTTTTTGGCATGTGAAAGAAAATCACATTACAGTTTATTGCAAGTATTTATAATTAATTATATTAGTAGAGTGCGGCTCATTGGTGGAGTGGCTCGCGCCGGCTTCCCTGTGTTGAGTACGCATGTTCTCCCTGAGCCTGCACGGGCACACATGCTTCTTCCCACTTTCCAAAAACATGAATTGATACATACCTTGTGGAAATGCTAAAAAGTGTTTCCGTTACACTTTTGCGAAATACTTATATATAAATAAATATATATATATATATATATATATATATATATATATATATATATATATATATATATATATATATATATATATATATATATATATATATATAGACACGGTATATAGCCTGTTTGTTCAAAGCCTTGCACATCACCAGCACAACATTCTTTCCCTCCCCACACCCTTGTCAACTGCTGAAAAAAAATATATATATATTTTTATATCCCAGGCAGTATTTTTATCCCAGCACAGCCCTGCAATCTCTTTTTCATATTTATGTCCTTATTATTTTAAAATGCAGTGATTGTGGAAAGAATCTCCAAAAATATAAATAGCTCTCAGTTGAAGGATGACTTGAAAAGATGGCAGCTTATTACCAAGTTACAGTATATAGTTCCCAGAAGGTTTCTAATTGCACAGAAGGTCCAGACGTATTTGGATAGTACATAAAAAAGTATGAATCACCCCAGACATGTTGTACTTTAACAGTAACCCTAACATGGCCATTGAAGAACATTCCAATAGCCTTCCATCCGTCTTCCATCGCACAGTTAATTCAATCCCAGCCATTTTTCAAAAGAAACCTGCTTGTGTACCAGCCATTTTAGACTATTTTGATTGATCTTTAAAGGCACACGGAATATTTTGTTCTTTAGGCTATACAAGCAACCAAAGGAACATTAGATTTTCATCATTCCTCAGAAAAAAATGGTTTCCAACTTTTTTCATTCTTGAGTAATAAGGACAAAGCCATGTTCTGCTTTTCTGACTAGAAAACAGAGGAAATGAGCTTTTGTGTGAAAGCTTTTGTGTGAAGCTGTGAAGACTCATTTGAAGTTGAACTTGGACATACCCACCAGTGCATCTTATTTTTGTGACAGCTCAAACATCTAATAACTAGAGCAAAACATAAACAACACACAAAATGAGTTTTTGATATCAAAATAATGTTTGTCTGCAAATAATGTTTGTCTGCATATTTGGAACTGAACTCTGCAATTGGAACTGAACAATATCAATTTGTGACTTTCGTACCTTCTGCTGGGGATTGCATGACCTGTAGTTTATAGAAATACTACCAATTACTTCAAAATATATTTCTGAGCTGCCGTGTGACATGGGAAAAAAAACAACTTATTTTTACATTGTTCACGCTGGTAACTCGACCGCTTGCTCCTCTGCTCATTGATGCACACTGTAATTTATGGTAAAATGTATATTCCAAAATGTGTTATTCTAGCTGCTATTTGCTGGTGATTGCTCGTTGATTGTTCAAGCTAAGAACTAGTTTATCTCTCGGCTGCTCCCTGTAGAATCGGGCTGTTCATACTTTTTCACACCACACTCTTAGGACGTTTTCCAAGAAAGACATATTACTACATTTTTGGTTGAGAATGACCTAAGCAGTGTCCATCAGTTACTCACATAGTGGATAACCATACAAACCTCAAAGTTCATAATATTAACGCAACCTAATAGAAGTCACATAACCCTTAAACACCAATGCGCCTGTTCCTTTTGCAGTCATCCTATACGTGCTTGATGTATAATGTGGTGGTTTTGGATGGCATACATCCATACATACATCATCAGGGCTTAGTTTGTTGTGAAAGATGCACCAAACTGATCAGGCTCTACTTATCCACCTTCAGCCATTGTGTTAATGTGGTTTCTGAAGCCCTCTTTTTCTCGGATTTGGTGCTGGCCAGTTCATTGGCTGACCTTATGTTTTCTTGCCTAGTCTTTTAATATTAAGAGCTTACTTGGCCATTAGACTTGGCCAATCCCTGTTGGATTACTTTCTTTGAGCTGTGTCTTAAGACATATTGTCCCACAACCGCATTAATATGACATATCAATGGGTTGTCATGACAACAAAATGCATTTTGCATGATTTCAGAAACCAACCCAGAAGGCAAATTGGACCATTAATGACAGGTGTAGAGCATATTGTTCTGATCTGATCATTTGTTACAAGTTCTTTTTTAGTCCCTGCATCTAATCACTGTGAAATTAGGTGTCAGGCATCAACAAAGAAAGGCAGGGAGAGAACAAAGCCGTACTTACGTAAAAAGTGGCGGTATCAATTAGCAAACATGCTCCATGCAGCGTGTTCCTTTGTTTTTGTGCCTGTGAGTGCTCACCATGCATCAGTCAACCCCATTACCAAAACTCTCTGAAATGTCATTAGAATCAGTGACCTTTTAGAAGACCACAAGCATTCTGAAATACAAGGATATGAAACTCAATACATCAGCTTGATTGTTTAGTCATGTTTGTCATGAGTTGTGTAGGTGGGATTTACACTTGCAGAGTTTCAGTATTTTGTCTTGGAATGACTCACGTATGACGATGTGTGCAGATGTAAAATGTAAATCAAAGTCCTACAAGAATAGGACATCTGAGATTGTGTGTGCCGAAAACTGGACATCAAACAAACGGTAATGAGTGACGTGTACAAACCCGTGTCTGCAACACAAAGAATCTCATTTAAAATCCATCTAGCCAATCAGGATAGATTTATTGGTCTTTTCAATATCCTCGTGATTCTCTTGCTAGTATAGCAATTACAGCAGTTTCTACTGACGTATTGTATGCCACTCATCCAAACTCCTCCCAGCACCCTCCCTGAGCTAATTTGCCTTTCTTTCTGGGCGCTTGAGCGAGAAATTGATTCACTCTTAGCTCCAGGGATCATACTCCTGACCTCCATGTTGGAAAAGAAAAAGAAACAACCGACTCAGAACATTTAAAATAAGTATAGGTGTATCGTTGTGAAAATCCATCGAATGCCACTTTGTATATGTGACTGAATATGTAATTACAGACAGACAAAAAGCTTCAATATGAGAACGGTAATCATGTGACCTGTTGCATCGACATCTCCTTTGAAAGTATTTTATCCGACACTAATCTCCTCAGGGCTTTGTTTCCCACTGCAAACATGACTTCTTTCTTAAGCACCAGGCAACTTCCACGATGATTCTCACTACTTTCTTTCTCAGGCTTTGGCACAGCCCTGTCCTAAAAGTAGATAAAGAGATAATGATGCTTCGTCCTTGTGTCAATGACACGTTTCATCCATGTTGATAAAATGGCTTTTTAATTCCGCTCCAAGGTTTCAAAAGAGGAATTAAAACTGAAGAGGGCATTCTAATTTGCTCCAACTGGCTCAAAAGCACTTGTGCGTTTCTAATTGATTTACAAGCCACTCACATGAAGAGAAAAAATTAGGGGGTATGGGTTCGAACCTCAGTTGCAATACCTCGAAGAGTCTCGTATTTCAAAAACATGCATGTTAAGTTAATTGAAGACTACTAATCGTCCATAGGTGCAAACGTGAACTTGAATAGTTGTTACATGGTTGCCTGTGTGTACCCTGTTATTGGCAGGCAATCAGAAGACGATATTCCCATCAAGTCCATCAAAGGAAACTATTTAAAGCAAAATCTTTCTTGTTCTTTTTCCTTCCTTGTTTGTAGTTAATAGTCGGGGTTTTTCCAGGGTGGTTTGCAGGGTCGCACATTGATGGCAAATGTGTCTAAGACCAAATAGAGGCCTTCGTAATACGTACATCAAGTTTTTGGATCGGACTACTTTTTACAGTATTTAGAACCAAAATAAGAGAATAGACGTGTCGAGAAAAGTAATTACGTACTGTTGATAGAAACTGGGTATACTTTACTTACTTTAGAGACACGGCACCATTATTGGCAGGCTTTACATTTACAGTTTATTAACGTCTTTGAACAATTATAGAAGCACAACTGATTGATTGTAAATCTACTGAAGTTGAAATTGTTTATCAACAAATTGAATTTTTTAATTGCCTAATATTCAGTGAAAAAAAAACAGCCTAAAATCACCTTTTGAAAATAGTCCAAAGAAAAAGACTTTTGAATGTAGTCAATACTAGACACAAGGACACTAGAAAAAATCTGATGAATAGAGGCTTACTATAATGTAATATATTTGTAATCTGATAGTTTGCCAATATTGCCATATATACTACACATATACTGTATTTTACTAGTGCACCATTATCAAAATATTAAATCAAAAATATTCTATCAGTGGTAGTGCACAACTAGTTTCAGGTAGCCAATTGCAGTTTTTTTTTTCATTCATTTGAGTTTTCTCTTTAATAAAAGCCTGAAAACTGAGGTTGTTTACCTCATGCACACAGTATTTATAAGCAATTATTGAACCCTGCAAAAGTTTCTAAGAGAGCGGCAAAAAAATCCATCAGTGCCACTGTTTATCAGACTACTGGCTGAACATTTAAAATGGACTCTCATGAATCAAATAGCATTGAAATTTTGCCTTTAAAGAAAATATGAAAAGATTAAGGAGCTTGATAAGGAATGTTAAGATTAAATAACGCCAGGGTTATTTACTACAGTTTAGTAGCAGCAGTTGACCCTAAACAGTGCAATCAATTATTGACAGCAATTTTATCATCTATTCATCTCCAATCCGTATATTTATTTGCTGTATTAGTCCACACATTAGGATGTTGTTAGAGATCAATAAGTGCAGACGGTCCCAAGCGGCACTGCGGGGGGCGGTGTTCTGCCTGCAAACTAGACCTGTGAACTGTTGACCCTGCGAGCCTCACGGTCACACATTCATCATACATTCAAAGCCGTTTGCAATCGGCACGAGAGCTAACGATCAATTTGAGACTTGGCGAGGTTTACCAACTGGTGGGTTGTCAATAACTATTTAAGGTCCACCACTGTGTAAATCAATCGTGTGTTCTCCAAGTCAGCAAGCAGGATACAGTGGGAGCGCTGTCGCATAATCGCCAACTGACTTCTTGGAACGCTGTCAACGGTATTTCATCATTTCCATAGCAACACATCCATGAACAGTATAAGTCATCACTTAACATTTTGTCATTTGGTACATTGTGAACTAAAATACAGTAAACAGGCTTGGGCTTGACGGATGGCATGCTTCTACCTCCCTGAGAAAACAGCACATTATTCTTTCATTTTTTTTTCTTTACTTCCACTGTGCCATTTTCAATATGAACAGCTATAAATATAGCATGAACATTCCGTGACACATTGTTTCATTACCCTTCAGTGGTACATATTGAAGAAATGCAGCCTGCTCACATCTGCACACAAAGCAACTTGGCCAACTTACAGTATTTCTATATATCTCCATCACAAAACCTTTATGTATAATTCTGGAATTTTTTAATGTAGCACTTCAACATTCGTTTTTAGTCGTAGTATATACATACTTGTCAAATTGCTTCCCACACAAAACTATTATATTTTGAAGTAACATTTCAACATTCACATGAAGGTAATACTTTTTAAAATGACCTGTTAGTAAAAATCTGAAATGTCAAGTCTGTCTGACTTTTAATCTGGTTGACGGAAGAAGACGGAGCATAACTTAGTGAGTGACATCCTTCAGCAAAAGAGAGCGTAGTTTGGTCAAATAAAGCGGTCAAAAGTGCACCAGTAGCTGCGTCTATCACTTATCTGTGGATTAAAATTTCTTCTAACTAACAGTAGTAGGCTTTATGAATTAGCTAATGTTTGCCGGATATGCGCAGTTGTGTAAATCAATTTTCTGGTTTGTACCTTATCTTCTCATTCTCATTTTAGTGTGAAATGATGCCAATCTTGTATATTCTCCATGTCTTTACCACCACTTTCCTGCTAGTACTTAATGTTACAAGAGGCTGCAATATCATTTGTGTGGGATCACTGCAAAATTCCATTACATTGTGAAAAATCTGCAGTTTCAAATTAGATGTCTGATTTAAAAATCAATAATACAGCAAGGCTTCAAAAAGTGAATTATTTAGCTGGGGGGGAGGTGAAAAGGGGGGCTTGTGTCAGCACATCAGGAACTACCATTTATAATTGTTCAAGCTTGGTAAAGCACCCCACCAGTTTAGAGAAATTTGTTTGTCTTAAGAGCATATATTATTGGATATCATCAGCATAGCAGTGAAAAGGAATTTTATGTTTACATATTACATCCAAGCGGAAGCAATGGTGTCCAAACGCAGTTCTCAAGGACTGGTATGCTGCATGTTTTCCAAGTTTCTTTCCCTGACACACCTGATTCAAACGATCAAGATCGTTATCAGATTTTGATGAGCTTGCTCAGCAAATTTATCATGCCAAAAAAAACATTGTGTAATATGCTTAAATTGCTTTGAAAAACAAATATCTGCTTATTCTTTTAATTTAAAAATGTTATTAAAGCTCTTCATGGTTGCGCAAAACAAAGGTTTGTTTTGCATTTTGCTCTTTTTCCCTACCCAGTGGAACCCAAACTGTGACCTTAAAACCAAGGTATATATTGATCTGTGATTGCTGGAAAACCGTTACACCCATAGATATTAAAGATTCATATTTAAAACCCGCTCTCCTGAAGGCTAGTATAATGATGTTGCCCACAGTGAAAGCAAATTTGAAACCCCTGTTGTAAACATCTGACCCTGTATAAAGCTCTGAAATAAAAGAAGAAAAATGTCAGAGTGGGCATAGCCCCCCCCATCCACAAAATATACAAAAACACACACACACACACACGCTTTATTCTTTTTTCTGCACCATTCAGACCGAGCAATCACATAGAGGAAAAAGTGGGGGAAATTTACCTTTTACAGGTACTGTGAAAGAGGTTTAAGTTTTTTTTTTTTTTTTTTTTCTGTGACTGACAGGTGACAAGTGTAATGCATATTTCCACCTAAGCTAGCTGGAATTGGCTCCAGCTTCCATGTTGCCCTGAGCAAGATGGAAAACGAATGGGTGGATAGCGTGTCTACCTGAAGGTATTTTACTTAAAATGTCAGTCCACCAAATTGTTTGGGAGAGCCCTTGAATGAAATTTAAAGGGCCCACATCACGATATTCTCAACTTTCCACAGTGAAATGTATTAATAAATTATAATTGTAATACATAATTATATTATGTATATAATATATATTATAATCCATTATTATGTTAATATATATTACATTTGGCAGATTGGTGATTTCATTTCTAATTATATATGAGTTTTATGTAACGATACTTCTAACCAGGAATAGAAAAGTCTCATCTGATGAAGCTGCACCTTGCACCACACTGCCTCATCCCCTTCATGACGCCATTCAATGCCAGCTGTCCACGAAACATCCATTTATCCATCATCTGACCATTTATTTAGCATTTGAGACCTTGCCAGCAGAGTCAACTAAGGGGCTAAAACAGGTGAAAACAAATGTGAATTTGTCATGGAAATCTACAGGGCACACGGTAAAGGAAAACAATACGTTGCATTGTAGATACACTATATTCACCCAGAGCCTATTTAAGGATTACAGATATTGTAAATGCATATTGTAACTGATGTTACTGTCCACATCATTACTGCGAAGGTTTCACAGTAAGCACTTCCACGTATGTCTTTCTGTCACACAGGACTCTTGAGGGTTATCCATAATTGCCCAAGTAGATGAGTCACACAGCGCAATTCAAGGCTGTGATCAGTGTGCGCTGCATCAGAATTTACCCAAGCAGAAGATTAATTCTCCTGTACTTTCTATTTGGCATCTTATGGGAGATCCTTTGTATTAATTTCCAGCTGCAATCACCGCGTTAGGTTTCATATGAATCCCGCCAGCATGAGAAATGCATGCAGGGGCCCTCCTCAGTGCGTGTCAAGAAAATTAGCATGGGCGCCAAGAAATGTACCATGACCGCTGAGCGTCTGAGACTTTCAAAGAGAGATGGGTTCATTTCCGCACAAGTCCCCCTTGATTTAAACGTGTGGGCTTTATTTCCTGAAATGATTGCGCTGCCGAAGTGTCTCCAGTGCAGCAAAGTGAAGTCTCAGTGCAAACTCTGATGCGCTTTCTGCTGACTGGATAGAAAGTGAGGCGCCTGCCTTGGGATAATTTGCTGCAATGCTGCTGAATGTTGTGTGTAAGTCTTAATTAATTTATGCTTAAAATGAAGAAACACAGCCTAAAGAGTCATTTTCTTGGACACATGAAACGATTTGATGTTTTTGTGTTTTTGAAAAGCTCATGAATAACACATGAAGGTTAGATAGGGAGGTTAAATCAAAGCTGTCCGCTGCCCACATTTATTTGCGTTTAAGTGGCTCATCGTTAGCATCACGCCAAATGCAAATTTTCCACGCCATATAAGACTTTATGAGATCAGGATTTCTGGAGTCAATCAGTGAGTTTAAACAACAACAAAAAAGAAAACAAAGACGATTGCTGATTCAATTAGATGATCGCGTAGAACTATGTACTATGTACTTTTTTTCTCTATGATTCACTCCTGCCATAGCTGAAATGCTTTAGGAAATACTATAATTCAAACTTTAAGCTATACATTAAAAATTCGTTTTATGTTTTTATCATCTCCACTGACATTAATGATAATAAAAAGCATGAACATCACCATTCATTCGTTTGGCCTGGGCTTTTAGTAAATCTATTGTTTAGTATTTACTGACTTAAATTATCTTCTCCGATGCTGTTATGGCCCTGTGCGTAATTTGTTGTTTTGTGTATATGTTCTGCTGTGTTCTCTTCCTGGTGCGTGTAGGTTGTGTGTGTGTGTGTGTGTGTGTGTGTGTGTGCCTTTTTTTTTTTCTGAATGAGTCAATTGAGTGCAGGTGGCGTTCCCTGATTGGTTGGCTCGCATGATTGCCGCCCTATTTAAGCAGCCCGCTGACAGTACTCAGTTGCTCTCCAGCCAACCTGCTGCCAGGAAATGCAAGCATTTGCAGTAATCCTTGGCTGTGTGAAGCAGTGTTTGAACGAACTGCGACTTGTGCAGATTGTACATGTTTGTAAATCAGAGCAGAGGAAGATGTCATTTTTTGTTCAGCCGTTTTTCTACTGTTTTTGCGTTTGTTAGGTAGCTAAGCCAGTTGTCATTTGTTTCCTTTTTGTTTGGTTAGCGAGGTAGGGATAGGTTAGAAGATCTTTTGTTTTTTATTTTGGCACATGCCTCCTCTGAAGAGAGTAAATCTGCTCCTTTTGGTCACATACTCGTTAGTATCTCGGGCCTTTTCTGGTGGTGAGAGGATGGGGGGAGCACACACACGTTATGTCCCAGTTTCCCTAGACTGGGTTTAACAAACGTGCAAAAGTCATATTGAAGTTTTTCATGAACGTTAACTAGTTTTGATTTTCAATAATAGTTATTTTGGACAGTAATCTGATTTGAATACATAAATAGATCACTTTAGCCCTATCAAGGCTGTTGTTGCAGATTTGCAACAATGAAATGATAATTCCCTACTTTTTCTAGATGAATAATTAATGAGCCTCTTTTAAAAAAGCACGAAAAAAAGTACTATAACTTAATCAGAGGGTTAAAAAAATTTGAAAATTTGAAGATGATTTTTTTAATGTTTTTGTCCCAGTACTCAGACAAAGTATAAAGTGGAGCAGCAATAATTTGTGAAAATCCTTCAGTGCGAGGGCCATCGGGAGGGTCCTCAAGCGAATGCAGCATACTCCTCAAAGTGTCTCTGTGCGCTGTGATATTACACACTTGAATGTGGAAACGGTACATTTATGTGAAAGACGACCTCTCTTAAACAGTCCAGACACGTAGCAGGAAGGATGAGAATGTCACGCTGGTGTTAAGCAAGCAAGTCGATGTCATCTGCTCGAACGCAAACATGTTTTTCTTGGCGCCTGGTGACACTTTGCGTGGATACGCAATCTAAAGCCACCAGACAATTGGCGACCAGTCTCCTGTTGTCAATTAGGAAAGCCATTAGGATTTATCTTCATTTACTTTTTGCTACGAAGCAATCCCTGAGAAAGGAATTCCATCATCTGGTTACTCTGCATATTTATTGAGCGTCTCAACTTCAGATAGCATAAAATCAATATCAAGCATACAGACAACCGGAGAGAAAAGTTTCCGATAACGACGACGCCTCGTGCCCATTTAGGTCCTGTAAAACCCTCTCTGCTCTCTCCAGCCATCTGTAACACACTAACTATCTGGTAGTGAGATTTTTTATTTATTTTTTTTTTTAATAGAACCACACATGCAAGCGCAGTAGAAACTGTGACAAATGAAATCTGCCGTGTATGCAACACTCTCCAGGGACTCGCTCTGCCTCTAAACAGGACAACACTGATGATGCGCCAAAAACAAATACAATTGGCAGCACTCCTGCTGGGAAACATAGGACCTTTGCAGAGGATAATGACACTGATTTGACTTAAGTGGCAATCAGAAAAGAATTACATTTGACAGCCATCCTCTCTCCCCAACATCTCTTTTCATAATTAAAAACTAGACCCTTGTGAGATGATTGTCCTAGAAAAAAAATATATATATTTTTCTCTCAGTTCAGTCAATTCGCAGTTCAACAAGCATGATGCTGTTTATGGTGCTGTTGGAAACGTAAGAAATCAGAATGCATTGCCAAAAATATGTCACTAACATGACCTGACAAGGTATGAGGCAACTGACCTCAACAACCAAGAGAAAAGACAAAAAAAAACAAAAAAAAACCCAGAAGCAACAAACATTTCAGGCATTTCAACTTCCTCTTGAGACTACCTGACGTGTCAGAAAATAAATTCCAGTAAACGGTATTTAAGATTGCTTTTGCTTTTATCACATCTTGTCCTGTGTGTGAACCTAAATTATTGCCCCATCGCTGCTCCTACATTTCGGCCATTTGGATTTGGAAACATTTTCTGATGCTTGAAGTGGCTGTGTAAAATGACACTTGGGCCAGCTCTAGACTTTGGGCCTTCAGTTTGAAACCTGTACTTTTAAAGGAATGTCCCACACAGAGAACATAGGACATTCCTTTAAAGCACAGTCGATAATGCCGCCTTCAGTGATGTCTGAATGGAATAAATACCCTTCATAAGTAAATTGTGCACATATAAAAGAAAATAATTTGCAGTTATCATCTGTTTGAAGTTTGTAGAGTCATCAGCCAATTTAAATTTTCTTCCCCGCGGCCTCAGTCTCTTTCTTACATCGGTTTTGTCTGTCAAGTGAAACGTTTTTTTTTGAAGAGTTGAGATCAGGACTGACTTGGTCATTGTCAGCTTTGATTCTTTGTCTTCTTTTGTTTGGGGTAATTTTGTAGATGCACTGTGAAGCACCATCCTATCAGTGTAGCATCTGGCTGAAAATCAGCAAAGAGTACACACTCGAGAATTCATCCTTTATGCTTCTTGTGACAACAGTAACATCATCAACTATAATTGCACTCAGTAGAGTGCAAACCTCTGAACAATCAGCAAGCTTGTTGGATTAGTTGCAAATGATACCATCCAATATTCATCCAATATCAAAGAAAAAGGATCACAGGCATGCCCAACAAATCTTGCAATATTAACCCAAAATAAATAAATAAAATTAAATGTAGCTGGAGCTACACCAATGTACTACAGTTTAGTCACAACAATCCATAACAATTCGGTAAGTCAAGTTCGCAAAGGAACAAATCGCCATACTGACAATAAAACCTCAAACACCTGATGCAGAATTGAAAAGGAGTGTTCCTTTTAAATGTGTAAGCGTTTTTTGTACAAGTAGGGAAAAAAAAATCAGGCTGTATTGGGAATGAGGCCCAATAAGTCCCAACGACCTTCAAATGTGTCTGTTTGTTTTTATATTTTCCCTGATGAATGCAATCAAAAAGAAGAATGTTTAGAAGTTAGTTTATGAAAGAATTCCTCATCATTACAGAGTAGAGCAGAGTAGATCTTCAGTGACAGATGGCAACTCGACAGCAAGACAGGCTGAGGTGTCAGCTCCTTTGGCTTTAATAGTTAATAAAGAGGTTGGTGGAATATCAAGGCAAACAATGCGCATTAATATTTCAACCCAACTGAATTATTCCCCGCAATCTCTACTGTCATTTCAGATTCATTCGCTCGCAATGCTCATGATAATGTCTACATATGCAATCACCATTTCACTGGCAAAACGTTTTTTCTTTCCGCATTTGATATCAGCATGTCTGCCTGATAAAAATGGCATTCATCACGATAAGAATGCACAATGTTATGTTTTTTTAAATTAACAATCAAACCGTGTCCTCTTTTCATTATAACCAAGATTTAGCAAAATGAATACACATCACGTTCACCTGAAAAGAAAAAAGTGCAGTACAATGACTTCAAGACATACTAAATGCAAAGAGAAAACTAAAAACACAATATAGCACATATAAACACAATGATACTTGCGGGAAACATGCCAATATATTCTTTTCAGAAGTACCTTTTCGTTTAGACAGCATTTCTGGGGCGAAAAAGATGCGAGGGTATGAAACCTCCCTCCAAAATAGAAATGTTGACCGCACTCCGATTTTACGCATGCACACTCTCTGTACACACCCATATTTTCTCAACTCTCAACTTAAATAAACGTAGCCTAGGTAGAAAAAAGTGCCTTAAAAAGTATTTATACTCCTAGAATTAATGTGTGACTTTTTATGAGGAAAACCTACAAAATTGGTTGACGATGATGATCTCATATTGGGATGGTTAATTTATGAATTAATTACCGGTAATTTTTAGAACCAATATTCTTACTTTTGTAGGAATTTTGCAATTGTTGCAATTGAAAGTGTTCATTATAATGTGCAGTATTTATAATGACTGAAGTGTGTTTTAATGGAGGGAGGATGGATTCCAACATGAAATTATCTATATTTGCTTATGCAACGTTTTTTAAGCACCATGCTTAATGACCCTCTGTAATGTTTCTTTTATTAGTCCCTCGCCAAAATGCTCGATTGCTTCTGAAATCAATTTTCTCTTTTTTTTTGTTGTTGTTCAAATGAACTGAGACTGGATGAGCTTAAGAATATGCTTTATAAAATATCATGTCATGTTCTGGATGGTGTTTGTTGTGTTTTTGGTTGTGTTTTCTGTTCTTGTGTGTTCTGAGTTTATTTGTGAGATTTTTTTCATTTTTTTAAGTTCCTTTTTCTGTTCCCCTTGTGTCAGTGTCTTGTTTTGTCTGATTGCATCCACCTGTTCGTCTCATCCCTCATCCTTTGTGCCTTCCAATCATTTCCCTGCTCTAATTGTCTCTTGTCAAGGTGTTGTTGCCTAATCATGTTGGCTTGTATTTAGTGTCCTGCTTTCTTTCGGTCTTTGTTAGATCATTGTCATGTTTACCTGCCTGACTATCTTTTTCCCTTTAGTCTTGCTGCTCTGTTTTTCCTGGTGAGTCCTGGTTGCGTTTACCTTGTTTAATCAGACGGCTTGCATGAACTCCCTGCACTTAGGTGCACAATCCCCAAATTCTAGCCATCTCCTGACATATAGCATTGTTTTGGTTCAAAGCATCTGTTATTGCATCACAAGTTGCATTAGTGTGTAGTAAATATCTATTCTGTTTTATTGCTAATTGCTAATATCCATGTTTGTGTATTGACAGTTGAAATGATCACACCAAAACAAATGATTTAATATGCTGAGTCCATGCATGTTTCATATCAAAATAATGTATCATGAACTCCAAGTTGGGCTTGAATAGCGAGGGACACTTCTACTTTACTGTTAAAGCTGCTGCAACTGCGCCCCGACCCCGGATGAATCTTAGACAATGGATGGATGGGCAGCCTATGCGTTGGTTAGTACGTCCGCCTCACAGTTCAGAGTCCTGAGTTCAATTCCAACACGCTCTGGTCTTCCTGTTCCTGCGTGTTTGCATGTTCTCCCCAGTCCCGCATGGGATCACTCCGGCTTCCTCACACATTCCAAAAACATGCATGGTAGGTGTATTGAACAGTTGAAATTGTCCTAAGGTGTGATTGGGTGTGTGAATGGTTATTCGCCCTTGTGTGCCCTGCTATTGCCTGCCAGCCAGTTCAGGGTGTACACATCCAACTGTCCGGAGACAGCTGGGATAGGCACCATAGTGAAGATAAGCGGCTGTAGAAAATGGATGGATGATTGCAGACAAGGTGCACATGAAGAAGGGAGCATGAAGGTTCATTTTTAGCAACAGCATGGCGGTTGCGAAATCAAATTCCTGATAATGCTGATCAATTTGAAAGAAAACATAAGGTTTTTAATCTAGGTTTGTCGGTGGGGAGTGGGTGAAGTTTATATAATGCCCCATCACCCCACCATGTGTGTTAACACAAGAAAGACATACAGCACTTCCCCCTTCAGGGTTGGGATTGATGCATTTCACTCTTCCCTCAAAGAGGAAATATGAGTAATTAAACACACCTTCACTCAGTTCCCCTGAATGCTCATTTTTAATCATTTAAGATTACTGTTATTGGCACTTCTTTATGCAATTCGACTGGATGTGATATGAATATTTAAATAGCAAAATTTGGACTGTGTTTTACACTGATTTTCAATCCTCACCTTTTAATGTCTTTTTGTTATGTAGTAGAGAAAGGGGGGCAACCAAGGACAAAGGTAGGCTAGAGATGAGAAAAATATTTTTGTACAGACACAAGTCTACATGACCCATTTTTATTTCAATAAACAGTCAAAGTTTCAGTCAGTCACAATGACATTAATCAACTGATTGACTTGAAGGTGACAGTGAATGAATGAAGACAAACAAATTTGAGCATTCAGAGGATTTTTTTTTCCGCATTCATTTGAGTTCACTGAAATGAATCATTTCCCTTACTTAAACCGTCTGACTTGACGTCAGCACTGTTGACATCTCACTGGCACAGGACTTGCTCTGCCCTATAGAGGAGTGACACACAATGCATCGTTCTTATCAGATGAATGGCAGCTTTTTGCATGGGACTGTCAAAAAAGGGAGAAATTGGAACTTTTTTTTAATGCACACACCATTTATTCACTGCAGAGGAGTGCTGAATTATTGTAATTATTGCAGAGGAAACAAAGTGTGGGCCCATGACGTGAATAAGCAGATGTTGAAGGAAGACCCAGGAGACATCAGCTCACATTAGACTAAGCAGATGAGAACATTAGCAACAGGTCACTCAAACACAGTAATCAATGAGTGTAATTAATTCACTAGAGAGAGACAGATGATTGATAATTTCACTGCCGCCTTCTGCCGCCTCACTAATCGTCTGAAACGTTCATTATATAATCTTGCTTAGAGCAGCAGAATTACATGTTTAATATAAAAACTGACATACGATACAATGTGACCTAGTGCTTGAGCGGCACATTTACTAATTACTCCAGCAGCAATGTAGTGACATCATTGAGTAGTTTGAGACGCTGGACACCTCCAATTGAATAGATTAGTTCCATCTAATGATCACAGGTGGGCAGAGCGTCCACGCTGACGGACTGTCCATCAGTTCATCGCCGACAGTCACCTGTTTCGACGACTGAACAAGCGATGCTCAAGATAATGACGGAATAAGACGCCGCTGACATGCGAAGCTCCGACCCATGCGCCGCTGCTCAGAAAGAAGTTGTCGAATCGCTGCGCCGAGGCGTGGTTTGGCATGTGACATATGACGTCAGATGCTCTTTAGTGATAAGTGATTCAAATCAACGAATTGGTTTGTTTAAATACGAGCCACTCTTCAGGCTCAATTATCCATAGGGATCGGCGTCCTTATTTTGTGGCGTTCATTTTGATTTATCATTGAGCATAATGGAGTAGATCAGTTTTAAGATTGTCGGTTCCTTTTCCAGATTGATTGATCTTTCTGTCTTAATATGCAATGCAATTGTTTTATCGATATTTATAGATATGAATATAGATCAGAAAGATAGATAAATGTATGGATATATTTATACATAAGTATATGAATCGATATATAAATCAGATAAATATGTACATAAATATTTATATATTACCAATAAACCATATAACATACTATGCCCTCTTCCATTATATAATGTGTATTTACACAAACCCATGTAAAATTACATCCGTCTCTATTTGCGGAGCACATCTCATGAATGTAGCAGCAACAATCTGCTTTGGTTTACATACATACATTACAAAAGAAGATCACATTTTCAGTAATTATTGTTATTATTGCTAGTTATGTTATTATTGTGGTGACTGCAAACCATGCAATTATCTGGTGTAGTCAAATAGGAATGTGTATAAATCAAATGCAAAAGAATCCATTAATGCTTGCAGCTGTTAACCAGCGCTATTGAAAAGATTCGTCTCTCCAACAAAGCTCTATGCAAATGCCTTTTTGCATAATTAATTGCGTTAATTGTGTTGCATTTGTGTAACATTCGTCTGTCTTTCATGGCATCAATTTTGGCCTGCATTACTAGCAATGCGTTGTTTGTGCCGCCTTTCTGAGTCATGGTTTCATGGACTGAAATGCATAGTGTACCCAATGTTCATCAGCGAGACTACTGTAAAGATCTAAAGTAAAAAGTAATGTTAAAAGTGGTAAAGTGACAATATGTAAGACTTAGACCATTTTTCATTAAAAGGGAATAAATTAAATTACTATACATTTAAAAACCTGCAAATACATGTGATCTTAACAACCAGCAGTATGTTTTAAATATAATCGTAGGTCTAGTTATCATTAAATGGAGGTGGCACTCCTTCGGATGTCACCATGTCTGTTATAGCTACGGACAGCAGGAGGAGGAGTAAGTTTTTACTGCAAATCTGAATGAATGTGCATGCTATCATAAAGAATGATGCACGCATGCACGGTCATCCCTTGCCATCTCTCAATGAGTCATCCTCCGTGTCACCCTTGCCACCTTGCCCCAAAGAAAAATTTCAGGCTGCAACCTGGACTCTTCCAATGGTAAATTCTTAACAGATTGTTTATGAGCCCGTTTTTAAAGGCGGCCATTTAATTTTGGGCATTCCTGTTTAGCATTTGGGTTTATTGCCTTTTATTGGCCCAGCGTGCTAAAGCAGTCAGATGGCAAAACCTCCAGTGACAGAACCTAGGACGTTTTCATCATGAATAAAATGAAAGCCATTTTGTGCTGGTTTATGCTATAGCTTGGCTGTGATGGAAATACGTAGAATATTTGCGCATCCAACAACTTTTCAGCCTTGTGGAAACCTTTTAAGGATTGGTTGTTTCTAGTCTATATTTGGGGATGCTTAGGCAACCTTAAATTGAATCTCAGTACCCCTAAAAGTAAACAAAATCTTTGAAAAAAGTATTGTATGTAGTATATGTATATATATATAAGTATATGTATGACTTTTTAATAAACTAGCTAGAGAACTGTGTTTACATTCAGTACATTTGTAAGACATGAGTTTAACAACAAAATTACAGCCCCACCCTTCTCAAAAAAACACCCAAAGGTGATTTTTAGATTATTTCTGAACTTCCACCATTCAATCTGTACCTCACCAACATTCTGTTATCATTATCAGTCTTCATTCTTGCAAAATGTACTTGTAGCTTATTGTTTATGCCACTAGGTAGGATTTAGCTGCCTTTTTTGTTTGTTTTTAGCTAGGAATCATTTCAGGTGGTTAGAAACAGCACCTCCATCCTCTATTTGAATTGAAAAGGGAGACCGTATAACCTGAATGTGTAAAGTATTAACTTTAAAGTCAAGATACCCCAGTCTAAATGATTGTATGTTCATAAGCAAAAGTGTTATGTTTCTATCGATGTGGGAATGAAATTCTACTAAAGTATACAAAAAGGGTAGATTTATCTTGCTTAGCCAGGAACTGTACACGCCTAAAACTCAGACCCTAGCATCATTGGTATTATTGAAATCCATGCCTGAACGGCTTGCTTGTAGCCACATTTTTGACATTGATATCTCACAAAAACAATTACAACTCGGTTGTGTCATTTCACACTTGAGAGGTGGGCAGGCACCCGAGAGACCCAAATATGAGTAAACAAGCAGTGGAAAAGTCAGTTTTCCACATGCCCTCTTGATAAGACGTATCGAGCATGCAATAAGCTCTCATCCCCTTACTTCTTACCCCGAAGGGAATATTTGTATGATATTTGGGGTTTGCTATGCATGAAATTATATTTCATCTTTCATCTCTCAGTCAGCATTCAGATGCAATTTCTCAAGGATTCGAAAGTTCTTGTTCATATGAATGATTTGTTTTTTTGGTATTAGTGGCATCATTAGTGCAGTCAGCGCAAGCGAGAAAAGGTTGCATATTGTCAAAAATGAAGACCGTTTCAGTATGCAGCTTGCATTTTACATCTGCCCCCACAATCAAATTGATTCTTTCTGCATCAGCCTTCATCTTCCATCTCAGTAGTTTGTGCTTCTCCTGTTGGATGGCACAGGTGGAGTTAGTCAACTTCTTACATTTAACAAGTCAACTATTTCTGTTACTTGTTTGAGATATTTGTGGTGATTTTATTGATTATAGTTTTGACTTTTTGGATCATTTTTTGTTTGACTTGGTCACCCTTGCGTTCGTTTTCAGATTAAGGCAGAGTGATTTAGTGTTTTTTTTTTAGAAGAAGAA
This sequence comes from Hippichthys cyanospilos, assembly GCF_059441005.1. NCBI lineage: Eukaryota > Metazoa > Chordata > Actinopteri > Syngnathiformes > Syngnathidae > Hippichthys > Hippichthys cyanospilos. The sequence goes on along the minus strand of NC_142376.1, from coordinate 13,665,481 downwards.
AACTATAGCTTTGCATATTTGTATATTCTGTCATCTTATGTGAAGGATACTTTGTATTTTGAAAGACTTTCATTTCACAACCATCCAATTTCAAGTGTTTCTTGAACTTGACCTTTTTTTACTTATAAATGTGTATCAACTGATGTTAATTTTAAGATGTTTCCAAACTTTAGACTGGTACCGTACTTTTTTCAATAATCTGTTTCTGAGAGGATCACAATTTGGTTGCCCTCAGAATTGACCTGATTAGAACTTTTGAAGTTTCGACTATGAAACCCTTGTTTTACTGAATGACAAGTTCAAACAATCCAGGCACAATTTCTTAATGGGACAACAGCGCAGTCATTGTCTTGAGATTTGATTCTGTTGATTAGGACCAGCCAGGAGAGTAGTTTTATCTGCAGCCTGCCGTTGCTTGGCTCTCAGCTTCATGTTTTTGTTTTTTGTTTTTTTTGTGGGCAGGATTCTGGCTTTGTGGTTTGTTTATCTGTTTACTTGTATTCAGTGGTTTAATCACCAGACAGCAGGGTGCCTCTTTGCCAGCGTTGTTGTCCTTATTCAAACTCTAACGTATTTATTGTTGCCAATTTAATCTGCACATTTTCCTTGAGGGAAGGGATAGCACACAATAAACAGAGTCTATTTTTAACAGATGACAGTTTTGTGTGTGGCAGGAGCCATAAAGAGGACATACAGTTTGGTTGCTAAGTTTTGCATACATTATTTAGTATTTTCTGAGGAGGACCCCTGCTGAGCTACCCTATCATATGTAAGATTGTTTTCATCATGCACAAGTTAAGACCCCATGGCATTGCGCCAAATAAAATGCCTTGCTTCACCATTTAGCATATTTCTTCAGTTGTCAGTTGCTTTGGAAAAACATTTGAACGTGTTTGCAAATTTGTTCGAACGAGTTTGAACATACACCCCATGGCTTTAGCTCGGCTTGCGTATCGCCACTCTGAAGATTTTGACGTGCAATCTCAGGATGGAAGAGCGAGAAGATAACTTTGTCGCTGTGGTGCAAGAGAGAGCGGAACTGTACGATGGTACCGTAAGGCGACATCGACAAAGGGAAGAAAGCCACACTAGGGGAAGGCATGGGGATGCAACTGGATTGCAGTTGTTTTTTTTTTTGTTTTTAACCATTGAGGAATAGTGACTACCACCACCAGTGGTTCGGAGGGGTATTACTTCTCATGCATTCCCAGAAGGTACTTGATTCATAGTTGACCTAAATCAGATTGTTTTATTTTGTTTATTTGTTTTATTCATTCTCAGTGGCTTCTGGTGCCTCACTGATTCAATACCATGACGTCACCAGTCTATAATGTCATCTGCCTTCTTAATCATGTAAGAAGTTTATTTTATTTTTGGGTGATCCTGGCACTGTTGCTGCTCCTCCAGAACACAACATCAAAGTATATGTCACTTGCTTCCCCAGACTGGTATATCAATTGCAACAACATTGTGATTGGGACACTTGTATGTCAAGGTACACCTGTATCTGTTTCGTTAACGTAAAAATGTCAATAGCGAATTCATTTGGGCCACGGTCAAGTCAAGCAGGCACTATACAGTGGAACAATGGAGGAATGCTTTGATAAATGACCGCCATCGTTATTGTCCTGTTCAGTCAACATATCTTAACATTAAATGAGTTATTCTTATCACGTAGGTCTTGCCAGGATAATAACCGCATGTGCTCGACTGGCCCAACATCTGCTCTCTTGTAATTCCTAAATTCATGCCTCAGAACTTAATTCATGCGCCTAAATGATGTTATTACAGTTAAGGCCGATAAGTAAACCTTTGGAGAGGGACACGTTGAATGTGTGACATTTAAGTTTAATTTAAAACCAAATGCCATTCTTGACTCCTGGTGGAATCTCGGGTTAAGACGTGAAAGTCAAATGGTTTTCATGAATCGAAGGACTGCTGATTCACGATTAGTGGAGGACACACAGTGTAGAGTGGACATGAGAAACAACAGTGAGTAAAAGTGGAAATGTCAGGCTGGTAATTTTAGTTTCAATTTTTAATATCGTCCTCTGTCTCAGTACAAATTAGAAGTGACTGGATGCCAGACTTTTATTGACCAGTTGACATTTAAACCATAAGAGAGTTCTTTGCCTTATCCAATCATCCACTCTACCATGTACACTGCTCTCTAGTTTCACTTTGCAGTAAATGGCCAATGCTTTCATGCTAGTGTGAAAAGACAAGATATTTTGGTCCTTGTGTATCTCCTGAATAAAATCATTTGGACTTCCTCCAAGTCCTCGACCCCTACCAACAGAAGTCGCAGTAATTATAATACTTCATAAGCACTGTGACCAGACATCTGTTTTGTCTCTCGTTCTTGTATTCTAATCTATATACGTTTGTCAAATTAAAACATGTAATAGAAAATTTGACTTTCTCCTTTTCCATTTTACGTACTGTATATGTATAGTACAGACATTTTCAATTGTGCATGTGGGGGTTTCTTTGACAACAGTCAACCCCGAATATGTGCAGTTCAGCACCATGTGCAATTTTTTTTCCAAAAAGGTTTTTTGGGGTGCTTATCAATCTCTGTGTTAAATATTTGGTGTTTACAAAGATACACAAAATGAATTTATAAAGGTTATAAGGCACGCTCTTAATGAATAGGTCTATTCTTGGAAACTTCTTTATATTGGGTGCACATGCTAATAAGGCGCAGACCTCAGTTCCAAAACCCTAACCTGTGAGGTGCACGTGTTAACCACAACTCCGTAAACTCTGTTTTATCTACATAGTCTGAAATGGAAAGAAGAATATAAGAGCTGTTGATATAGTTATGCATGAGCCATTCTAAACTTTAACCTCTGGCTACACATTATTGGACCTTTAAAATTATACAAATAAATAAAATAAAGCATCCATCACTCAATTAGTTACTTTTCACAGAAGAACACACACAAAACATCCATACATTAAATGAAAGAAACATATATCATGGTATATAACCACATTTGCTGAATGTAAAAAAAAAAAAAAATAAATAACAGCTCTGCATGTCCACTAGGAAAGGACATTTTAAAGGTGTTGTTTTCAATGTTCATTTCGGTAATTTATACATGATGGTGTGAAACATCACGGCTACCATTCAGTGAATCTGACTCACTTGTGTGATGAAACCAGCATGCCGTTACAAAGGGTCGCGAAATGTTAAGTTTGCTTCTTAACAAGTACAAACAGAATAAGTGGAACAACAAGCATTTGGAGTCAATTAGGCAACATCTAGCATTACTACCATTGCCTACCGTTACTTGTAAGCCAGCGTATGGTAAGACTGAGACGCGTTTAAAGCACAAAAAAACTCCCTTATTAGGCAGACTTACAGAAAATTGAATAGGGCACTTACACATTTGGCTAAACTTAAATTAAAGGTTGCATCAGATTTAATGATGCATGCAGACTGTTTGGCACTCTGGAGAAACAATGACGCATTTTATTCGTGTCTTGCCTCGTTAATTTCCTGGCTCCTAACATCCTTCTGTCACCGCAATTGTTTCTTCGTAAGTTACTTTCCTTTTGAGCCAAATGTTAACCCAATGGCCCTTGGCATTGCATGCCGCCAGAGCAATATCTTTTGGCATGATAAATCGCTCAATATTTGCGGGCATCCTTTCAATGAAGAACATGCATATTTAATTCCGGTGTGATCTGTGTCACCGCCCACTTGTGGATGAAGGGGGATTATTGTCTGATGTCTTGAATTTTGTCTTCCTGAATTCTTCAGGCATTTGATCTGACAGTGCAAACACTACTGAAATGGAAGCTTTATGTCTACATTATGTGCCGGACTTGTGCCTTGGGCTGTTTTTTTTCTTCTGACAACTAGGGTTTAAATTGTTGGGCGGCCCTTGCAAAAACACATGCTCAAATAAGTGTGGGTGTGACTGTGAGAAACCAGGGGACGCACATCTTCCATGTGTTTTCCTTTTGTATTTCAAAGTCCTCTGATAACCAATGCTGTTTGGAAAAAAACATTCTACAAGCAAATAAATAGTGGTCTATAAGTACCTTTTTAAAAATTTCGAAATAATGTACTCACCCCACCAACACGTTTACACCTTTCAACAATTTAGTCATAAATTAACCAAACATCAATGTTGTTGGACAAAGCACATGATCTGAGATTCAAACCCTGGACCTTTGAGACGGATGGGCTCTCCACAAATACGCCATGTTGCCAAAAACAAGCACTTTACCACTCTTCCGTTCAATGAAGAGGTATGCCCGACATACCTGAAATCCTAAGTGTATGTAATTGCAAAATATTTTTTTGAGTAATAAAGTTTCAAGATTTCTGGCCAACAAGTTACAGTGCTTCTTGCCAATAAAAGATATTCCACTGGAAAGTCTGTTTATTTCCCTTTGAAATAATGCCCCAAGTGCTTTTGTGAAAGGAGCCAGATCTTCAGTGCCTTGGCCAAGCAGCTTATTCCCCTGCTGCTACTGACTTTTGTTTGGTATTCTTTGGTGGATTGAACAATTGAAGGCTCTTCAGTAACAAGGAACAAATAAGATAAATTGGCAACAATTTCATCTTAAAACAAACAGTCTGGAGCATCAGTCGCACAACTGCCTGTCTTGTCTTTGTTTGGCATCAGCCTGGTTATATATACTGAACTGTTACTTTGTAATGCACGACAAAATCTGAGTTACTGAGTTGAGTGGAAAGAAATCACAAAAGACAAAAACGGCATTCACAGTTTGAGCTATTTATTGAACAGGACATAACGCGCAGATCTAAAATCCAAACACTTGACAGTAGGTTGTAAGTAGGCAATTAGCAGTAGGCCAAACATCAAATGCAAACATGAAAATCTGGAATTGTTGTTGATCACGACACTTGATTCCAGATTTGGTTACGTAATCTTTGCAATCTTTGCCCCAGACACTGTAATGTCATTTTCAGTAGATTTTTCTGCTTAATTCATATTCCATACATGCTCTATTAATCCAAATACTAGATTTGCACTAGTAGGGCGTGCATAGATGGTCTTATAATGAAAACTACACAATACATCTATACTTTCCCATCATCTATCCGCCAGAGAATGAAAAATGAAACTAAAAAGTTCGTTTAGTCCCAGCAAGTAAGCGAATTTCACTCATCCTAGTTATGTTGTACAACGATCTCCGAGGGGGACGACATTATTTGACTTTCAACCTGTCTAATGGCTCTGAACTCTTAGTTTATTTATTTGGGTCAGCCAAAAGCAACTGAGGCTGGGCTGTGGATGATGAAGACAAGAGCTTTGAGAGTGATCCAACACTATGCAGTTGAGAGGCTGAAACATCTCTCACTGCCTGCATATCATTTGGAAGGACTTGCAGATAGAGTGAACAAAGTAAGAGTATTCCCCGCACTCCAACTTGAGCAGAGTTTTCACTAAATGATGGCAACTAACGATCCACTGGCAAGGCTGAAAAAGTGGGCCACTATCTGTTGACATGAGCTGGCAGCACTGTTATAAAGCAGTTGATGGGTCTTTGTTTGAGGATTATACAGCATGATTTCTGCACCACACACACACACACACACACACGCACGCACGCACGCACGCACGCACACACACACAGTCACTCCCAGACAAGATCGTGATACCAATAAAATGTAGCAAGCGTCAAGCCGAACTCGTCGCAAAGAATTGCTATTGCTCTGACTCTTTTTCAGATCCAGCGAGTGCAGACTAAGTGTCTTGTGCCTTTGAGATCGAATCTCAGTCTGATAAGTGACGAATTTGATCAAGCAGTAGTGTGAAATGTGACCCGGCACAGCAACTGAAAATGAAGCAGTAAAAATGGTGCTACTGTGGGTCACGCACTGTGCCAGCACTTTGATTTTTGTGGCACTGTACGTGAACATTCATCTCTGTCCTGACTCTAGAGGCAGACATGGTTCATTCTGACTCAGATGCGAACCCTGGAAAGGTTGACGGGATATATAAAATATTACATCTCGGGGCTCATGAATTATCGCTCTCTGATGAAATGGTGTCACCCTCTGAATCACTGTTTCCCCGCTCATTCGCGAAGTGACCTGAGCACACACTATTCTCACTGGGTTAATGCAATACACTTAAAAAGAATATATTGCAATCGTTAGTATATGTAACTTAATTAAAGCATACAATGTGCACAATCCACCATATGCTGACACCAAACTGTAATTCCAGCCAAATAACTACTTTAAAGTACCCTTCGGGGCCAACAGAGATAAGCAATTTAAAAAAAAAAAAGACTTATCCTGTGAGTGAACGCAATAAAAATAGAAATGTTGCCTTAATGAAGTTTGTGATGGTTTGCATTCCCTTGAAAAATAAACTAAATCTTGGCCAGTCATTAAAAGCCCTGAAGTAGACATTAAAGCTTTGTGCTATATTTTGCATGCAGGGGGAATTTTCCCTGCGTGTCTGTGGCTGATATGGCAGCAACACTGTTAAACCTCAGCACCATTTGAGGCATGCAGGTGCTGACAAGAGCTTTGTAGACTTCCACTTGCCTGTAGACATGTTCTGTGCCTCACAGCAAGATGCATTTAAAGTTCATTCTTTGTGAAAACATGACTTCACCAGTTCAGTCTCAGCCTTGATGAGTTGAAGAACATATTCAGCAAGGTTAGAATACCAAACCTTGGTTTTTTCGTGGTGTATAACTTAAGCTTTATGTACAGTGGGAAGAACATGTGGAGCTGCCACTGTGGAGTAAAGTTTTAGCTGACAAAGGGGTTCGAATATATTTAAACATGTTCAAACACGGGTAAATAGAGTGCTTTAAGCGTATAATGGTACCCCGAGATACGAATAAAATTCATTCCGGGATGGATTTCATATATATATACTGCGTATATATATATATATATATATATATATATATAGTATGTGTAACTTGAGTCGAGTTTCTTTTATGTAAATTATTTAATTCGTGCCAGGCAAAAAAAAAGTACAAAATGTGGAACCTCAGTACAAGTGCTAACCAACGGGAGAACAGGATGACAGAAATGAGTCTACAGTTAGCAGTACACTAATTTTTCAAATTTTTGTTTCTTGAATTTGTTTTTGTAAAATGGGACCAAAAAAATCTTCAGATGCCGTTTTTGTATTGAGTTCTTCAAAAACTGGGACTTTCGTATCTCGCATTACCACTGTCCGCAGTTACCTTTGAACATACTAGTATGCTAAATGTTAAAGACGCAAGCATTTTGTTCCCTTATGCCACAGGGTTGACAACACGCACAATAAAAAATATGCAAATTGTCAGCAGCAGGTGCTCGGCTCTGTTTTGGGCTGTAGCCAAAAAAGCATGGACAATGAGAAAATGATTTTCTAATTTGTTGCTTCAAACTCTAAGAAAACTATCTCTTACCATTTGGAATCGATACCCATTTGGATTGAGTGATGTTATGTACAGTATCCACGAAAAAAAAAAAATCTCTGTAGCCAATGATTTAAACCTTCGTTGTTACATTTATGTAACAAGAAGAAACCGTAATCGAATCGTTCACGGTGTTAATACAAATTCCTTTCATTTTTAAAGCTCTTTCAGCAATCTAACTCAATTTCATAGATTTGACCCAATTATCTATCTTGTGTGTTAATCACTCATGAATGGACACAGACAGTATTTACTAGCTACCAAGTGAATGGTGATAAAATGAGGCAATTAGCTAGAATATGCAGCAGCATTATACATGATGATTATATATGGATTATTTAGTACATAGATGTATGCAGATGCAAATGGTATCAGCAATACTATGGTAAAGAAACACCTACTGTTGGGAAAAACAAACAAACATATAAATCAGCTGTTCTGAAATTCCATAAAATTACCTAAGGTTGTCATGGCTTCCAGCACATTTTTATAAAAAAAAATATAACACTAATACAAATCTTGGAGCTCTCTCCGCTAAAGTTATTTATTGGGTGTCTGCTAAGCTTTAGCTTGCTCAACAATAACGTTGACCCATGAGTGACATTGTTTGACGTGCAGTGGAGCGGACATTTTGAAATGCAAGTGTGGCAGTGAAAGAAGGAAAAACAACAATACTACAAATAGTTTTCCAGCTTTAGCAGGCATGGGAGTGACGGGCCTCGCATCACTGCACCCTGCTGGTTTGAATGTAGACTGATGGACAAGCACAGCCACTTTATTGTTGTGTTCAACAAAAATTGGAAATATCGCACCCATTCTGCCACCCACTAAATCTGCCTACCGGTTTTCAACAGCACTTGTTCTCATTAGGGTGACCGACATGATGGAGTCACTTCCAGCTATCTATGGGCGCATCCTGAACTGGTTGCAAATAAATAATAATTCAAACTTGTAATCATTTCTCTGAGCAGTTCAGCGTCTTCGCACCAACCTAATGTGCATGTTTTGGGAATGTGGGGACATGAGTCATGCTCCCCGTAGTTCATGAGTGCATTGATTCCAGGCTCAGGTCAATCACAGCTGCGTCTTGGAAACACACGCTCTCAAGCAGTGAATCCTGATGGAGATAGCAGTGATGGTCTTGTGTGCAAAATCCTTGGGAATGACACTACGCTTGTTTTTCCTCTAATGAACTATAAATAATATCATTATCTACTTTTTAGTCACTGATTAAACTCTATCGTACCTCTATTTCCATATGATATTTTCAAATTAGCTCCCTTTCGACTTCTGTTTTTGCGAGTGGAAACTCTCATCGGTACCTAGGCCCCTAAACACAATCTGAAAATCCTCCCACACTTCCAATCACAATAATTGCGCACAAAAACATGTAACGTACCAGACTTTAGAGTCCCTAATTAGAGAACGCCGCCAATTTGTCATTTCCACTTGAAAATAGAGCATACTAGCTGATTCTGGAAGTCTAATTGGTGAACAGTAGTTGGGCTAAGTAATTGGCTTTAGTTGGAGGTGAAGGTGGGTTAGCTGGGTTGTCACCGCTTTGCCCAAGGCTTCACCCCACATGTCGAGGACATGCTGCCACCCTAAGTTATTGAGTCGCACATCACAGGCTGCACTGCCTCATTCCGTCGGAGCGTGTGCCAAATGACTTTTGCTGATAGTTTGTTCGGATGGCCGTGCAGTCAACACAAAACGCTCTATCTTGAACTTGCTGCATGCTCCCTCTCAAGCACTTCAGGTGTTCACTGGCGATGCATTATGCTTGTTGAAAAGCTCTTTAGGTTTCAGTCGGAGCGGACTCGCGCTTGAAAACACCTTAGGCCAGCTGTTCGACAACATCCCTCTACGCTTTTGGTGCACCGAGCTTTGAATAACAAACCTCGAATCGCATGCGCTGCTATGGCTTGGCCAAGCAGCTTGCTGTCTGATATATCACAAGCTGTTCTTCCCTACTGCAGTCTTTAAGTTCACAGTGTCCCAGGCAGAATCCCAAAGAGGGCGCGTGCGAGAATAATTTATTCTGGACTGTCAGGGAGCATTTACATTCAGGCAGGCCTCCATTACGGGGGCACAATGCTCAGAGAGGGCAGCAAGGGATGAACTTTTCTTTTTTTTTCATGATACGTTAAAAAGTTCACTGGCAGCTGCGACAAGCGCAAACTTTCGCTGATATGTGACAAAATCATTTTGAGCTTAGCTTCTGCATAGATGTCACTAATTGTGACCTGTCCAGGATTTACCCACCTTCTCGCCCAGAGTCAGTTGGAAAAGGCTTCAGCTCACCAACAACCCAAATTAGGCCAAGAACATGCCTGAAGCAGAATTGTAATCGTCTTAGTTGCTTTATTTTTGTGTGTGTGTACTTTAGTTTTGTGTTTTGTTTTTTAAAGTTAATTAGCTTTCAGATCTGGTTTGTTTCTTTTAAAAAATATATTTTAACCAAATATGTTTCTTTATTGTTTTCTATTAATCTGGGTGTTTGGTTGTTTTTTGAATGTATGGAGAACTTGTTAAGTATACAATTTAAGAAAAAGAGACAATAAGTGTTGTATTATAACAAACAACAATATCTAATGACTATAGGACCTTCCTTCTGTATAGTTATCCAGCAACACAAAAATTAATGCATTTAAAGTGAACCAAACACGATCTAGTATGCTATTTGATGATGATGATGATGATGATGACATTTCTGCCATAATTAGACTGTTTGGTTTTACTTACTTTTATAGAGGTAAGAATGTCATAACAGCTAGTTGTTGTTTTTTAAGCATTGTAGTTGTTGTTTCATTTCATTATTGAGGGAAATACTTTTTCTTGTTCAATTTTAGTTTTAGTTTTTGTTAACCTCAATAACCTTGGTCTAAAGGCATGACCGTAGAATGAAAGGAGATTGCAGATATACATGATTTTCCCTGAGTTTCAACATGGATTTTTAATGATGATAATTTTATATTAACACTATCGGCGACAGAGCTAATAACACGAACAGCGGGCCTCTTTTTAATATGTCAGCAAACTGGCAGTATGACAGTGAGGTGGCATGCAAAACACCAAGATGTTTAAAAGTGGAAGCACTAAACATTAATTTCATTATCCATACCTGCTGTGAAGTTGCGTGGCCGGCGTCTGAACCCGAAGCCCATTATTTCCTTTCCACAAATGCTGTCAAAGTGGACGCAGTGGAAATTTAAATTCAAAATAATATGACTTTTTAGACATAACTGGGCTGGTGTGATAGCAGAGACTTGGATTATTTTCATCTCGGCTCCTGAAAAAGACGTCCTCCTATTTATCGGCCTGATCCTAATGGACGAGCTCACCATGCTTTTTTTTTTTTTTCCCCACCGTCTTCTTTCGTCTCCTTGCACTGATCTTTCAGAACACAAAAGATTCTGTACTTGCAATAATAGCAAGATCAGAAAGAAAACGTGACTGTTTTTTTACAAGAGTCAGTGCATAGAATAAAATCACCCTTATTTTGCCTTTTCTCTGTCCTTGCCAAAATGAGTTTAACATGCAAATGTCCTACTTTCATTTGTTTCACAGACATTTGATCAAACTCAAAGGACTTCTGCGCAACTACATTATTGCTTTCGCCCAGAAAGTAATGTTGTTCACAAGTGTTTATTTGTCTGTTGGGGTTCAAACTTTAAATGGCCCATATCATGTTTTAAAATGTCCATGGTTAAATATATGCATATATATTTGGATTTAGGATTTAATTTCTTAGTAAACATGATTTTTATGGTATATTTTTATGGGATATTAACAACCACAGAATGAAACGTCTTGTTTACTGAAGCCGCACCTTTCAACGTGTGGCTGCTTTGCCCCTTTCATGATGTTGTTCAATGCCAGACAGCCACGAATCATCCGTCCATCCATCATCTTGACCGCTTAGTCTCACAAGGGTCGCAGAGTGCTGTAAATTACCCCAGCGGAGTGAGTAAAAGAGCCAAAACAGCCATTAAATTGCAAAACAGTGCCAAGAAGCCACACTCACTAAGAGTCGTTCCTCCTGACAAATCAGTCCCATGGAAAGCAGTATTCATGACAACAGTTCCATCCATGGGTGAATTATTTACTATTGACATTGATTGTCCATCTTTGTACTCCCAAACACACATTTTTTCCATTTTGGCATTGTCAACAGCAAAATATTGTAACTAATAAATGAAATTTTGCTGTTTACTTGGTCAACTTTGTGCAAAATTTCTCCTCCACAACTCCAGAACCAAATCAAAACTAAAAATCCCGGATAAGGCCGCCGTGTCATTACTTGCCTCTCGCAAGTCATGAGAACTTACATCGCACTTTATCTACAGTACACCATACGGTGTGTCTAAAGTATTTTTTTTACCAAAACCCAACATTAAGTTATTTAAAATTATATTCATTTCATTCGAGCCTTGGATAGACACATTAGTATTTATCATAAGTCTCATATCAAAACCTCTTCTGAACAAAAGTAAAGTGTATGCACAAAGTTAATATTAAAGTAATCTTGGTGACGTAGACGTTTGATATACAAATGACATAAAATTGTGCGTGTGTGTATCCAAGGAGTTTCAGTTTTTCATTGTATTCAGCTCATAACACACTTCTATAAAACACCCTCAAATTGCTGTCAGAAAATGCAGAGCCCTCAAGCAACTATGTGCTATTGGGCGAACAATAAGGGTCTGAGGATTCATGTGAAATGCTGGATTTACATCTTACAAAGACAAAGTTACATCTGAATGTGTTTTTTTTTTCTTCAGTGAAATCAGCACTGCCTCTTGGTGCACACAAAAGAAATGTGAAGGCTTTTCATGTCAGAGGATGTCAGAACTTGACAGTGCATTTGTTTTCAGGAAAGTTTTGGTGTGGCAACGGCAAGGATGCAATTATGCATTGTGACCTCCCACTTACTGCATAACGTGTGGAAAAGATGGCTGAAGTGAAGGCTGGATGCAGACGAAGAAGGGCATAATTAGATGTTACAAGGCTACTTGTTGTCAACGTCCATTAACTTGATTCCAGACAAGAATAGCCTACCAGTTAGCTGACATGTCCAGACACAAACAGCGCGATTATAGTTGCTGCAGGCCTCTTGCCATGTTTTCCCCACTTGTTGGCAATTGTTATGTGAAACCGGGGACAGATGTCACTGTGTGAGACTGCACTAATGAAACATCTTCTCCTTTAATGTAAGTCAACCTTTATTTAAATGATTCATGGTCGTCCACCCGCTCACTGTTGAACCCTGTCCCCTTTTGATATCGTCTACAAAGCACTGCTATTGATTCTGAAGCAGTTATTCTTTGTGAAAGCAGCCATTTCCCGATTTAAAAAGACATCCTTCACACACAACTTGTCTTTCTTGGGATGCTTTGATGGATGTCTACAATCGCCAGAATTTTAATGAACTTGCGTAGTAAGGGAACATACTACAGTTTAAGGTCTTCGCTTAAAAAGGTTTTTTATTGAGAGTCTAAACATTCACATTAGGTTCTGTGAAATTCATTGAACACTGGCAGTAGAATCTCATCCCCAGTCTCAATCCTGGATACCTAAAATATTTCATTACTTCTTTATGTGCGCCAGGCTTAAGGCTATAATCAGAACGATAGGTTTTCCAACAATAACCAACAGACATTATTGATTCTGTCCTTGAAATGAGAGGTCAAACTTTTGGATTTTGCTTTGCGCACTGTATTTCCTCTACCATGTAACTTGACCTTACTCCAGAACTTGAACTGCCAGTTACAAAGACATTCTCTTTGACTGTTCCTCATGCTCTTTGTCTCCTTAATTGCAAATACCAGGGAAATAAATACTTTCATTGCTCTCAAATACAATGGAACCGCCACAATAAATAAACAAATAAATTAGTCTAGTTGAGACATAGAATCGAAGGTATTTGATGGATTAAGTTTTACGTTTAAAGGGCGAATCTCCAAACTCAGAGCATCCTGGTCAATATGCTCTAAATGTTGCACTTAGTCAAGCCGAAAACCTTCCCAAAGTTATTAATGAGTTTATGGAAGGGGAATGCATGGACCTGTTAAATCTAGTAAAAATGCCATCTGCATAATAAAAGGTAATTTGATGTGAACACCCAAGATGCAGCAGTTACGTGTAAAGAGTGATTTAAAAAAAAAGTGCAAATAGATATGTTAATATGGATCTATCCTGGACTGTAATGAAAACACAACAAAACAATTTATTCACAGGCATTTTGAAACACACACTGGTATTTAGTGAACTGGGCCTTCACACGTCGGACATTTGAATTTCACTGTCAGAACAATCGCTTGACAAGTTAGAGCTTAATGTGTCAAAACAACACTCACATTGACATGATGACAGACGCCTGTCTTGAGAGACATATGATTGACTTTGAATTTGGGAAGATAATTCCTTCCGGCTTCCATCATAAAAATATGACTCATAATACAGTAGAATATTGAATTAGAACTGACAATGCAGCTGGGTGCAATACACAGACAGTGTACATCATGTGTGCACCCAACTCAAATTAGTGACTAATGAAGGACTTGAAGGAGACGTACAATGCAATCTTGTCCAAATAAGATGTCTTTGATCTGCTTTCAAAAGAGCAGTTCACCATTTTATAAGTGACTTGTCAAAATCGACTTGTCGAAGTTATTTTGAAGTAGTGTTCCTCATGCAATCGAACAACTGACCCCACGTGTATGCATCTTAAGATCTGATACACAGGATAAACAACACCTTGAGTATAAGGTGCATGAAGTGTTCAAGGGCTCGTTTCACCTCTAAAGGTTTTTTTTTTTTTTTTAAGTCCAAACACTTCCATTGTAAACCTAAATAATTGTATTGTTGCACAGCAAGTTGATGAATGTCATACAAAACTGCTGCATGTCTACATCCTAAAATAAAAGTAACATTTTCTAAAACAATTGAAAACGAGGGTGAATTGCATCTCATGCATGTGTCAATGCAATTTTCTAACAGTATCCAGACGCCATTTCTGAATCTCCTTTGAAGCCTTATCTGTCTCATTTCAGAAAACATTCGGGAACTGCCCACTGTCCTTCCTCATTGGGTGTTTATTTACCTTCCTCTACAAAGCGCAGAATATCATTCCCTCCACTGGCTACAATGGCTTCATTTTCCAGGCGAACAAAAGCCAAAGGGAATCGATTGCTCACGCACACAATTCAAGAACCTTAATTTAATCCAAAGGACAGGGTGGCTTTGTTATGCAGGAAATGTTGTGGTTTATCTGCCTTGAGATAAGGATGATCTTGTAGCATGTGTGCTTTTGAGTTTCAATCAGTATGGGTCATAATGATTCTTTTTCGTTTTTGTGTCTACATTTTATACAGTTTTCGTTTAGCGTTGGTATATAAACAGTTTAGGAATGAAATGTAAGTCTGCTTCACATTCTTAATTGCACTCACCATTAAGGCCACATTGTTGAGATGGTGTGTTGTAAAATGTCAATATTTTCCGCTTCAACCTCACTGCAGTTGCTCAGTAGGCAAAATTCCTGACATCCCCAATGCCTTCAGAAGACCTTGGATGTTGGAAAATGAAATCTGATTGGTTCAATTTCTTAGAATTAAAAAAAAAAAAAAATCTTTGTTATGTCATCTGTACGGGGCAAGTCTGAAGGCCTAGGGAATTTCATGCTGGTATGGCAGCACGTAAAAGCTGAAATCTGATTTGACAAAAACAATAATAATTATAAGGATAACCTCCAGCGCCTGTAGGCTGCAAGTCTGCATGCTTTTAAATGAAGACAAAGGACTAATGGAAATGAATGCACGCAACATTTTACTAAATTATATAATATATATATATATATATATATATACACACACACAAACCAATCCCAAGTACCTGGCCTTATTTCAATGATCAATGATCGGTACTCGCGATTGGCCTCTCTCTTGGAGCAGTTCATCTCCAACTATAAATGACAAGTCAGAAGAATTAAAAATTGCCATTATTATCACATTTGATCACATTTTCAAGGAAAACGCTATGTTGGAATAGGCAGGTCTTTAAATAACCTGTCATTGTTTTGGGGAGGAAAATTTCACATTGAAAGTACTAGTGGTTTCATGACTTGGTATTGGTGATTACTCAAGCCTGAGTACCCGCACTGGCATCGGTCTGAAAATGGTATCGAACATCCCTAACATTTACACACACAGTGTATCTGTACTGAATGTAGCACGTATATGATTGTGAGGAATGCCACTCTAAATCGGATATCTAGCCAAGTTTTGCTTGAAGAAGTCACTTCATCAGATTTAAATTCACTGCATAAATGTATACAGCACAGGCCACATCTTTTTTTGCTGCGGCTCAAGTCATTTATTGATGTGGCTTTCATGAAAATATAGCAGCGTCTTGAGGATTGAACTTTACATATACTGTAGGTGAGTCGTTCTGGCCTTTATTGAATTACTTTGTCATAGTTACGCCTACCTCGCCTCTCACCAACGATGCCAGCTCGGATAGGCTCCAGCTCACCTCTGCGATCCTGCTCGGGTAAGCAGAATAGAAAATGGATAAATGGATACACTTTGGAGCAGTTGGGATTTTTTTCCCCCTCTCTTCAGCTGATAGACTGCCGAGCAAGCAGGGACAATCATCATGCTAGAGAATACAGCTGCTTGCGCAGCTATTCAATTTTTCACAAATTGAAACCAAATTGCTGTATGTATTTTAGACTATTTGATAACTTGAAAAAACATATCTGTGTAGAGCTGCATGGTAAATTGAACATTTGGAAATAGCCTTTTGCGCAACGTACTGTATATAAATTATACCACGAGGTGAGATAACTTTTAGATGGAAACCTTGTTTATCGAAATGTTAGAAATATGCTTTGAGTGATTGGAGTCATTGCGCCTCAGCTGGGTCGACCCTCCTAATGGCGAGCATCCCGGCAGGGCACAATCACCCGGTAACGCATAGATTGATAGCGGCAGAGGACAATCCGGCGCATCCTCTCAGGGAGACTTATCCATCATCGGAATTTAGATTTGATAAGCTGGCTGATATGAGGAAATATCATCAGAGCGGCAGGGAGGAAACACAAGGGGGAGGGAAATCCACCCTGACTTAAGAATGGCTCATAAAGTAGCACAAACAACGACTGAACGTGATTTCTCTGGAGGCTTATTATGTAATGTTTTAAACAAGGAATTTTGTTCAAATTTTCTACCATGTCTCAATCAGCTTTATTATAGAATGCGAGGGGCTTCACGTGAGGTTTATCTGCCTCAGAGGCTGTTTTCTGTGGAGGGTGACAACTTAAATGGCTGATATAAAAGCTGACACAAGTCATCCATCACACATCCCCGGCCTGTCTACTTGAAATTCTTCTTTTTAAAGGATGGCCTATCATGCACCTATAAGTCATGGCATACACTGTGGCAGGTTGTGCCCTTGTGTGTTTACAAGATTGCATGTGTCGTTTGGATTTAGGATATTTGTGACAGGGGCGTTTTCCATCTGATTTTGACATGTGCCGCCGCCGCTCGGATTAACGAGTGGAAGAGGGAATACGCACGGCGGATTTGTCCATTTCACATAAACACCTTCGCTCTCTCGGCTGAACAGTGAAAGCAACAACTTTCAGTTGTCATCTGATTTTACTTTGACAAAGCTTTTACCAGTTAATCATGCGGCGTACCGTGAAAAAACATCAACTAATCATGTGCTTGTCTTCTTCCACTCCTTTGAAGTCCATTAATCTTAGTGTGTGAACTTTCAATCAGCGAGCGCATTCAAAGTGGCTGTCATGCGCGAAGAATGGCAAAAATAAAGAGATACTCATTTACAATTTGGCTGGGTCAGGATTCCGCCTGACAAGTTATGGGCAATTAGCAGAGAAGATTACTTAAACCGGCGCAACTTTTTCAATCTACTGCTTGCTTGTCGTGTTCCGCTGTCACCATGATTTAATGGCTGCTGCCTTGGTTTGTTTTTAGTGAGGTGTCAAAAAATCGGTTTATAGATGTTATCGGTTGTTTTTTTTTGTTTTTTTTTAATCAATTCTATGTGACGCATGTCTCACCTCGGCCTCTTGAATCTCTCCTGGACATGTGTTCTATTACATGTTCAATTCCATGTATTTGTTTTCATTGCAGAGCTGTGTGCTTCCATGTGATTGACCAGATTGAAAGAGAAATGAGGATGATTGTATGGGAAGTAGTATTTTTTCGTGAGGGAAAAATATGGTGGGGCTACATAAACTCGAGTGTGCCACATAAAGCGAGAGCAAGCGTACCAGACTTTCCTCCTTCCGATCTGACGCGCTTTGTCATAAAATAAAGCACCGAGCTTTAAAGTTCAAAATACCATCAATTATGAAGACCTGAAGTGTCAGCATGTCTCGAGAGACCAATTCAATATGCTTCACAATATTAACTAATATGATTTTTCTTAGTTTGATTGTGGCCTTTTTTTCTTCTAGAAATCGAAAACAAGGACTACCCCCAGCACTTAAGGAAGCATCATAATTTACTTGGTTCATTACTTCTTGTGGAAGTAAAATCAGTAGGTTTTTTTTCTTTTTTTTCAGCTTGTTTTTCCTTTTTTAAACTATATTTTTCACTTAGCAGTTAAATTATCCTTAAACTACAGTAGTCCTGTAGTTAAAAAGTGAAGACTAAGAGGAAACTCACTGTTGAGAATATATTGCTTGTACCTTTTAATATTAAGAGTTTTGAAAAGGGGTGGCAGATTTATGGATTAATTGTGATCCCTTAATTACAGATATAATTAAAGCATTTTTTAAAATGTCTTAATCTCATTTTTAAACTCTAACTATACTTTGTGTATGCTGATTATGTCCGAGTTTATGCTTCGGGTTTCTTTCTGTTATAAATGATACAACTTTAGGTGTATTCATACAGTTTTCAAAGATAATGATCCTAATTTGTTTTCACCACCACGAGGGATGCAAAAAGTTGTGTTTTTCCTTGCGGGGACTTTGCTAAAAATAATTGAGAAGCACTGTAATATGACATAAGATAAGACAAAGAAGGTTTGTAAACAGTGCAACAAATAACATTTGACCATAAACTGCAGCTAAAAAGAGCTGTAAGTGTTTTATCAAACAATTCAATAGTAGATAAAATCTCAGCTGTACCTGAAAATTAATCCTGGCTCTACTTGGCTCCAGCCTGCCTCTACCTTTATATTTTCATGTGTATGCTATATTGCTATTTTGTTGGCTGCTTCAGTAATGGAATGAAAAGATTTTGAAAACTGGACCTTTTATGTTAAAACATATTTTTATTTGACAAATTTTGAAAAAATCTCATCCTGTTCTCATGAAAGCATAATCCCCACCAATTTTGCCATTTGTGCTTGGCATTTGGGTGTGTTTTGCCTCATCAAATGCAAATTTTCATCATACATCCATTTGTTGACTGAAATCTTACAAATAATATTCGGAGAAAAACACGACAAGAAGTCATTTAAAAGTTGACTTACTTTTTACTACCCTGTAGTGGTCTAAACTTTTTCTCATTTTCTCTTCAGACCATCCTTCGTTACTTTCTGGTGCCATGTAATTTTTTTTCGAATATGCTGCAGGCTGGGTCACTGATGGTGCACTCATTCATTTGCCTGACTTAAATGCAGGCAGCGTGAGTTCAGTTCCCACTCTGTGACAATGTGAATGCCAGCGCGAACGGTTTTCTGTCTCCGCATGCCCTTTGATTGACTGGCAACCAATCCAAGGTGTGATAAAATGATACTTAATGCACATGTTTTTCAACCCAGCAGCCTGGTTGAGGCCCAGGCTAATGTTACGAGATCCTCCCGTAGATGACTTGCACGCAGGCAGCTCATTTCCATACAAAGACATCACTTTCATTGTCGCCCATGCGCAGGGTTCAACATGCAGCAATGTGTCAAACAAAGCTTGTCGACTGATGTGCGTTACCATAGTAACAAACTGTGGCTGCCTGCTGCTGGTTCACCTGTGGTCATGCAAATGATGGAGAGGTCTTTTGTTACAGCGATGATTAACATGAAGTTTTGCCATTTTCACCTTCTGATGAATTTGTTTTGCGTCAGCGCTTGCTAGCACAAGCTCATTATCAGTGACAAAGATAAAAATAAATGTATTTGAGTGCAACTGACCCTGCAGGATGTTAATCACACTGCAATTTAATCTGCCATGTTTTCTGTTATGTTCGGCTCTAATAACATTTTCAGCTTTGGTGCTTTTCGCCGTATTGATCAATAATATAGTTCAATTTCACTTAACTCTTGACCTCATGTCCCTCCTTCATATGATTATGACTGAAACGTGTGTCTTCGTCCTCACTACATTTAACATATTCCCATAATAAGTTAGTGTTTAATCACATTACTGTCTGCCGAGTCATCAGCCGTTTCTGCACACGCCCACATTATTGCAAGGAGCGCCTCTGCCAACTGTTTGCTATCGTTCCGCTTGAGAAATCCTGCAGTGACACTTCCACTGTGGTTTGGAGATGGACACCGGCAACAGCCTCTTGCATTAAATACATGACTGCAATTGGCATTGTGTTAAAGAGAACATGGACGTCAGAGAACACTTGATTTCAATAAGACGGAGAGCAGCATGAACCTCCTTGCCTACAAAAATATTAGGATTTACTTATGCCTTCGACCGAGTGTGAATTTGACAGAAAAAAAATGAATATGAGGCAAAAGATGAGGTTTTATTTCTGAATGAACCCAGATTGATCCAAAACATTAATTAGAAACGGTTCCCGGTATTTGTTTTTGTTACAAATATTGCAAATAGTTATTTGTAACCAAACCAGTTGGGAACATACAGTATTTTAATAGATCAAACACAACTTAATATTTGCTTGCAAATCCAATGCATTGGCTGAGAATATCAGAGACTGTTATCTGTAACATATGGAAAATTCCATCCTGCCCTTTCAATTCTTTCTCCCTAATCAGCAATTAACATCTTGTGTTGTAGCCTGCACATTTTGTTCATGACCTTCACTGCTGGAAGTTTTAGCCGACAGTTATTTTAGGCTTTATATTTACAGCTATACAAATCTTTTCTGCCTTTCCTTTTTTTTCAATACCCATTAAACATCTGTTACTTAGTACATGAGTGGTTTATTTACTCTTGAAAGCTTTCCTAATTGTTGTTGGGTTTGTTTTTTTTTTTTTTTGCTATGGCTGTAATTAATTTGAAGTGCTAATATGTTCTCACAGCTTCACAAGTGCTTGTTTTTCCACCCAATTTCAAACTAGTGAAAATGTAGATGTTCCTTATTGTAACAGGATACATCAGGTGACAGATTCACTTTTGCAATACTTTTATTCCAATAAAAATTAAAAGTATGGAACAAAAAGTGCTGTCCCTGAAGTTTTCAATTTCATATCTGATTCAAATGTAAATGTGTGCATATAAACCATGTTTCAGGTTTTTCATTTGATGTCAAACCCAAATGTTTTCAGGGTACATTATAAATACATGAAATATACTCAGAGTTCGATTGTTTTTGGAGGGGAAGTATAGCAATAGAAATAGAATATGCATCAATACCTATGGCAATATGACTGAAGTATGTTAGGAAAGTGTCAACAAGTGCTGCAGATAAGAGGGACAGAGATAAATCCCAGCAGCTCATAGCCTACCCAAAGTTGAGTTGTCAGCATCTGATCTTCTTCAATCTTTCACTGTTCTCAGTGCTGTATCACTGTCTCAAGTGCCTTCCTCAATCCCATGTTTGCTCCATTTCCCTCAGCGCCAACTTTTCTATATTCCTCAAAACTGAAGCCATTAAAATTTCTCACCCTCGCATGCTGTCAATCAACCTTCGCTTCTGTCAAGCCATTTTAAAGCAATTCTTTGACAGGGGGAGTAAAAAAAAAAAAATCCTCGTTTTTATCGAAAATCATTTGTGAAAAGTCTATTTATTTTGTGTCAGTCCGTGTCTGCTGACATGCAAAGGCACCAGTCCAGATGAAATGTAGTTATTATAGAGAATGGTGGATGTAATTCACGCATTTGACATGCCAATTTTGCAGATTTTCCAAGTTATTGTTTGTTTAGTCTGTTTGTGTAAGAATGCATGTTGAGGAAAGCCTCATTCTTCTCATTTATTTTGATTTTTTTGTATTTGGATACACCCACTTCTAAACCACAATAGACTGGCATAATAATGAGGTCCCAACACACTTGCGTTTTTTATTATGTATCCCATAAGAATGCATTTGTAACAGGGTTTGAGATCTCCATTGCGCCAAATATGCCATTATTATCCCCACAAAAATGAAAAATTGTCACGTCGTGTACTGAATGTACTGAATTATTCAAATTGAGAATCATGTGACCGGTCTGTGTGCATGTAAGAGGTAAATGGTAAATGGACTTTCACTTATACAGCGCTTTTCTACCTTGGGTACTCAAAGCACTTTACACTATCTGGTCATTTACCTACTGATGCCGCAGCATCAGGAGCAATTGAGGGTTCAGGGTCTTGCTCAAGAACACTTCGGCATGGTCTTACTGGTCGGGGGATCAAACCCAGCAGCCTCTCAGCTGGGAGATGACCACTCTACCACCGAGCCATGCCGGTGATTTTATGAAATTTAAGACTACAAGACTACTACAAGACTACAAGATCAATATCGGAACACTGTCTTTTTATTCAACAAAACTTACTTTCTTTGAATATAATCAACAGGATACCATGGAGTGTGAAATGTTAACAGTATTTACATGCAGTCAATAGCCATTTTAAAAGTTGAATACTGGCAATATTCAGGTTTTTAATTACCATGTAAGTGCGCACAATTGCCCAAATAAGGTAAGAACCTTGAGTTACCCTTCTTTTAACCTAAATACTGTAGGTGTTCATGTAAAGACATTTGGGTTACCTTCTTTGAATAGGGTTTTGGATTGGATCTATAATATACTGAACCGATTGCTAGTGTGTTGAGGAACATGATCAGGATGTTGTTTGTTGGTAGTATAAATTAAAAAGTGAAAATTGTAAATGTAGGTAATGTCTACGTATAGAGGCAGTCATATTCGCATCACGGTTAGGTTAATTGCGAAATTCAGGTTTCTGAAATATTTAGAATATCTCAGTTTACATGCTTTCGCAAAGGAGGTTATGTTAATTGTGTGACCTTTATTGAAATTTCGTATATGATACATAGCATTCATGTCATTTGCCTCTTATAAAGTAATCATTTCTGCCCCGCTCAAAAAAATGTGTCTCTTTGTTACAGCTCAGTTTCACCGTTTTAACCTGAATTAGACTTCTCAATAAATGGCAACATAATGCCAGTGGCTTTTTTTTCTCTTTCTGTCCTTGCTTTGGCAAATAAATTGCATCATTGTGCATATTATATGTACTACTTTATCAAAAAAGTATTTGATTTCTCCATAGAAACATCATGATCAGAACATAATCCCATGTTCTGTTTGGGAGTAACTCGAATGCTTTTACATGACCACCTAATTCCATTTAATACTGAGTGTTGTCCCCTGCACTACATATTATCTTCTATCTGACATCTTCTATCTGCTTTGGCCTTATATGCTCCTTCTATAGTTGCCACTCACTTCTCAGCCTGCCTTTGTATTCTACCCAGCGGTGTCTTATCTCCAGTATGTGATTAGTCTAAGTCTATTTATTTCAATGCAGTCAATCTGACCCTGATTTGTTAAAGCTGAAGCCTGCTCACATAGGCGCTCATGGAAATGTGACAGGATCGATAACCCAATGCTTCAGCCAAAGGCGCACATGTATTTAACTCATGGGTTTTACCAATGACATGGCCCTCTGCTAGTACATGCAGCCTCAAGAGACATCAACCTCACAGGGCACGGTCTTTCATGTCAGAGAGAAGTGGCGCTACAGCAAGCGCAAGGCATGGCGGGACGTGCGGGCTGCTTTTCATTGGGGGCAGGAAGCCATGCTACTGCAAGCCAAGTTCAATCTCCATCCTGCTTTGTATGCATGCCCTCACTCACCGCCCATGCTTGGTGCACGAGGAAGGGACCATTTGTCATTCCCTCGGGAAATTGGTCGGAATTAGTCAAATATGTTCGATATCCTGCTACCTCATTGACCCATTATTTTCGCAGTGGCGATTTTAAACTTAGATGAGATTGACATACAAGTGTTTCGTTCAACTGATGTCATCAAGTAATAATGGAAATATACAGACTGAGACATGGATGATGTGTCCTATTGCTTTCGGCTTTCCAAAATACATTTAAAACTTCCAAAAGCAAAACAACAATGACAATAATAATCCTTCACCGTTACCTTTTTTCTGCACAATGTATAAAGTGACTATTATCTTCCTATAATCATTCATTTTCATGGTGTGATCACTGTGAATAATCCATAGGTTGAACAATTTTAATATGTGAAACATTTGCATAACTGCAGTGTCAACATAGCGGTGCAGACACCATAAATATTGATGAGGACATCAACAAATACAGAATTGTCGGTGCGACTCTGGGCCACTGTGACACTCAATCTGACAGCTCGGTGTAGGCGGCAATTCCATTTCGCTTCTGTGGATCCCCAACAAAAAGGGAACATTTAACAAGTTTTATCGTGAAATCTCACCTGCCGGGATGATAAGTAGGTTGAAAGGATCAAGGCTGAGTGCCATTTATTTTTACACTTTTGCTATCTAATCCAATCCAAACCAAAGGTATTTATTGAGCACATTTTAAAATAACTGCGCTTCCTTTCCAAGCATGTCGGTACAAGATGTCCTTTGCTCAAAATGCTAGGATTTATTTTTCAAGGTGAAGATATGGCCAGACGACCACGATAAACCAACACTCTTGGGCAATTCACCACTGACACAACTCACTAGCGCGCCAGTAAAAGGGACTCTGTGGCAGATAATAGAATTAACTCACAACCCACAGAGGATTTGTGGTGACTGGCGAATGCGCTGCTTGTCACTATCAAGTTTAATGTATTCAAAAGGAAAACGAACAAAAGGAAGTGTACCGAATCAATAAAGAGCAGTTGCTAGTTTTTACTCGTAATGGTTTTGCTGTTTTGTAGCACGTTCAGTTTAATGCTACAAACCCAATGAACCCGATTCAAGCCTCCCCTAAATATCCTAACAAATATATAAATGGGCATCCACACCCAGGGTAACCTTTAATTACTGCGGTACTCCTCATGCTTTTCATCAGGCTCAATTTTTATATATACAATTTCCCAAACACTATGCTTTATGACCAAATAGCTGCAAATCGAATGGCCTTGCCAACAGCCTTGAGCACACATTTTATAATGTGCACTTCAGCAGTAAATATTGTTGCTGAACATATGCACAGTGTCCCTTTTAAAATAAAATGGAAGTGTCCCCTGACATCTTCAAGGTAGGCCTACTTACCAACACTTGGTATTACATCGAGATTAAACACAAACCAGCACCGTGATATAAAACTCTTAACACATAATTTATACAGGCTACAGTGTTAGATTAATAACTATAATTGACGTTTCCCAAAAGATTCTCATCTATTTTCCTTCTTGTCCCTTGTATTGAGGTTATGTATGGCTTGTTCAACAAAGACCAAAAACTAAAGACAGAGAAGGTTAAATGGAAGATCTGTGTGGGCATACTGTATGTCTCTGTCACAGATAAGTTTGCAGGTGGTGTGAGTAAAGTGCCAGAATCCAGCAGGCTGGGAACAAGCTTACCTCCATTCAACCTACTTCACTTGGTCTTGACTGGTGATAACTTGATAAATGGATAGGCAGGATAGGCCATGTTTTTGCTAAGGGGCATTGTCCTTCACCCGTATGATGACAAAGCTAAACATGATAAATGAGGCTAGGTTTTCATGCATGTTTGAAATAAAAATTGGGAAATTAACAGAAATAAAACATAAAAATGTAAACATTTAATCAGAACATATACTTAACACACATTTTGAAACATGGATTTTAAAAGGATGTAACAGGTTTATGATTCTTAAATTGGAAATACAGTACATCAGTGCTTCTTGAATCATTTTATAAAACTGAGAAAAAATGTGCTAAGCATTGAGTACAAACTCCAAGAATAAATGAATACATTCTTTAGCCTTCTTTAGCCTTTTGTGGGCTGGTTTGGTCAACGTTTGTCGCAGACATCTGCATTTC
Source organism: Hippichthys cyanospilos (assembly GCF_059441005.1). Classification (NCBI taxonomy): domain Eukaryota; kingdom Metazoa; phylum Chordata; class Actinopteri; order Syngnathiformes; family Syngnathidae; genus Hippichthys; species Hippichthys cyanospilos. The sequence continues at coordinate 13,639,892 of NC_142376.1, read as the reverse complement.
CCATCTGTTGCGTCTGTGCACAGCAACTTTTCATGATGCATTCAACGGCAGCAAGTTATGCCATGTTAAAAAGATACTTAATTGTAGCTTAAGTGTAGCTGGCAGTGATAGAGAGCACGGATTAAGAGATTGGCGGTGACAAGTCCCCTCCAACTACTGTCTGTCCCCGGGATGTGATGACTTGCAAATGATTTCCTTTCATCGCCTTCCCTTAACATCAGGCCTGATTTGAGACAAGGAAAATTAATTACAACATTAGGTATTTAATGTTCAATATTAAAGTGAATATTTATTGTCTTATTTTCCGAAAACAGCATTGTCGCCTTCATATGGCACTTTTAAATTGAACTTTTCAGTTGATTTTTCATTGCCTTTTCATAGCAACAGGCATGGGGCAGGATTGTGGCATGATCAACACAACACAAAAGTGTACATCATCCACAGCATTCGGAGTTACGACACAATATTGACGACTTGCGAGTCTTGGCCTCTGGTTTTGTTACTATCAAAATAGGCTGTTGCATGAGGTGGAAAACGTCACCAAAAAAAAAAAAAAATAGAGCACAGGCATAAATGTTTTCACAAACACATATAAATTGTATTTTACAGCAATATTTAATAATATTTAGAATTTCATATGCACCAAGGGCGAAATAGCCCTCATTCATTCTGAATGGGGAGCTCACTCTCATTCATGTGGCTGCCGAGCCGAACTGAGTCAACGGTTCATTGTCCTTACACTTCGAAGTCCTCCGGTGGCTGCTCACCGCCACCACCCTCCGAGGCGGGGGCCACTAACATCTGACCGGGGGAGTGGCACGGATCCAGGCAGCAGCCTGAGACCTCTCATTCAAGTGAATGGTGAACGGTTTGCCTGGTCGTGGAGTCACCCAAATGCACAAGTGCAGTCAAAGAATGACACTGTCAATTCCGGTGTCTTTTGAAAAGTCCACGGTCTATTTTTATGTCCTGTTTCCTTGCTTAGTATCATTACAAATGGTCAAGAATGATCTGGAGCCTATCCCAGCTGCTTTTTGCCAAGAAGTAGATACATCCTGGATCGTACAGTATATGCTAACCCACCATGTTACTGTAAAGTAGTCAGCAACAAATCAAATAAAACACAAATATATAAATTAGCAGAACTATAAATTTTTCTCTTCACTTTCATATGTTTGTATGTTTATATATAAATCATGCATTCACATGGTACATGTCAGATGTATGCCACAAAGTCTGCTTACTACACTTTGATAATGGAAAAAGCACAACCCCAAGCTTTTATTTGACACGTTTCTAAACTAACGAGCATCAGCAGTTACTAATTAGCACAGGCTTTTCTACATAGCATTTTATGGTTTATTTTAATGGTAGCATACAAGTTTTTAAAGTAAAATACCATAGTTGCTTCCTGGGAGATTGAAGTCTTACTACCGTATGTAGTTCCACAAACAAATGTTTTTCTTAATTAGTGTCAATTTCTTTACTGCACTAAGTAAGGTTGTTAAGGCTGCTAAAAGTACCATCTCCTCTTGGGCTCACTGCCAACATGGGTCATTAATTAGCTTTCGTAAACATGGGATACTGTATCTTAGTTATCCTTAATCTTGATAGACCAGAGTTTTAACCATCTTGTTTTAAGTCTGTTGTGGTTAAACCTTAATCGAAAATGGTAAATCTGGATAACTATCTTACCAACTATAAACCTGTCCCCGTTTTTTTTTTTTTTTTTTAACCATATGTGTTTGAGAGCGGCTTGGTGGAACAGTGAATAGCATGTCCGCCTCACATTTAAAGGGAACTGAGTTCAACTCCACCTGGCTCTGTCCGGTCTTTTCTGTGTGGAGTTTGCATGTTCTCCCCGTGTCCGCATGGGTTCTTCCTGGGCACTCCAGTTGTCTCCCACACTCCAAAAACATGTATGGAAGGTGTATTGGACGTACTAAAATGTCCTTGGATGTGATTGGGTGCGTGAATGGTTATTTGTCTTTGTGTGCCCTTCAATTGGCTGGCAACCATATCAGGGTATCCCCCTATCGATTATGCCATTGAATAATCAAGTGATCGCTCCCCCATGCACCCTCCTTAAGAACATGTTTATTTGTATTTATTTGTATTGTTTTGATTATTTAGTCGGTATGAATATGCATTAAATACTTATTGTGTCTATTCTGTGGCCACGATTGCGACTCTGCGTGCGTCTACAAGAAAAGGCAGCGCATCGAAAATGGTGGCGAAAAACATGGCTCCAGCGGAGCTTCCAGGAAGATATTTTCAGTCGTTCTATTTATAAAGTAGATTCATCTGACTTGGTCAACATTTTCCCTAGTCCTATATTGGAGCAACAAGACTGTGAGAAGCTGTGAGAAACAATGCTGTTGGTTTGATTATGAAGCATATTCAAAGCAAAAAAGGGAAAAAAAAATTAAGTTTGATTAAGGTGGTCGACATTAAAGGCTTTTGAGGTCTATGATCACAAAACATCTGCATGAGTTTGATATCGTCAAATAAAACATACACTAATTGGCAAATTCAAAACTAGCAGTGATTATGGAAACATTTCATTTGGTGCCAATTTAGGATAACATTGATGTAACAGACTGTAGTTACTGTGGTGGTTGATAACATTTTGGCATTGGTACAGTTAATTAAGGTCCTTCATTTTGAAGATGAGTTCTGTACATGGATATTTAAAAGTATGAGCAAGAAGTTTAATAGAGTTGGCATTAGCGCATCGAAATAAGAGATCAGAGTTGTGTTCTACCAGGGTAGCATTTACTTGATTTCATTTACATTCATTAACTGTATGTGATATTTAAACACATGGAATGTTTTGGGTTCTTTAGAGTTCGACTTTCCTTCTTTGCGTTAATATTATTGATATTAGCTTTTGCTAGGCTTTTGCAAAAGTCCCCACTGATAGATAATCTGTAAATCTCAATTCGCCCTCTAATTGGATCAGTCTGTTGGGAGCACTTTGGCCAAAAATGCAACTGGAGGAGAAAGTTTGCAGCAGCAGCATAATAATTGAGAGTCCCTCAGGACTCATGGGAGGTGCAACGTTCGAAACAAAGCTGTGATTTCTCATGATAGCTAAAAAACTGTTGCACCCTACAACCCCGGCTATACTTTAAACCTCAGATTAGATAGATCTTGTGCTCGGTAGAGGGATGAAAGAGAACATCCCAATCAAACAGTTATAAGCAATGCATCTCGAGTTTTAAGTGGGCCGGGACTTCAGAAATGCAATAATGTGTGTGTATATATATATATATATATATATATATATATATATATAAAATGGACCCAATAGCAAATAACATAAAGTTCAGAAAAAGTTGAAGAACTTGCCAAGTGGCCAATTGTCACGCTCCTTTGTTCTGTTTTAATTAACTTGTGGGAGTTATTTGTGCAAAACTTGACTAATGCAAAATTGTTTCACAGGATGTTAAACAGGAGTCCCGACTCAGCATTTTTCCCAAACGACATTGAAATGTCCTTGTCATGACTGACTTGTATGAGTGGATAGCACCCACATAGAATGAGAAATAATGTTGGAGAGTTTCCAAGCATCTGTGGATTTGAATTAGTTCTCCAAGCTTAACAGGAATCACTTGCCGCCCCTTGCCAATACTGTCACTGCAGACACATTGCTACATCACTTTGTAAATGACAGGCTCACATGTGGATAACGCCTGCACACTTCTCATAAAATTCAAATGGCTACAGTCTTTTGAAGACTTTTCCCTATTTCAAATAATTGTTTGACACGAGGAAGCATGGAGGCCTAGTGATGTCTGCCTCATATTGCAGATGTTGCATGATGGAATCTCGGCTCAAGTATTCCTGTGTGACTTTTGCATGTTGTTCATGTGCCTCTAAAGGTTTTCTCCAGGGACTAGACTAAATTTTCCATTAGAGTGAATGTTTGCCTCCCAACTTCTTTTCGACATTATTTAGGTGGTCTCTATCAATCACCGCTCACTTTTGCTTAATTGTTCAAATTAATTGAAAAGAGTTTGAATCGTACGACCGATTGGTGATCAGCTCAGTGTGTTGATTCTCTACTTAAAGCTTCTCATATGCTGTGGTTTCCAGCTCATCCATGATTCCATAATGAGGACAAGTGCAAAAAAATAAAGATGGATGTTTTACAATGTTCCCCCTGAAATTGACAAATCAGAATGTGCTTCTTTACGAGGTCTGCACTTCTTATTAGCACTAGTAATAGCAGTAATGAAAACTTCCATACGCTCAAGTGTAACCCGATGGCCCAATATAGAGTGAGTGCGCATGGCTATCTGCGCTGAATTAACTTGAACCTAAAATAGAGCCATTCATAAAAAGAGAACAGCCTTGGTTAAAGCCACTTGATAGAGAAGATGCCTGCCTGAATTCATTAAATTCAGTGACTAGTCCTTAGGAATACTGATGAACTTGAGCTTTTTAGTCAGATTTTTTAAGAGGGCACAGAAAAGCACCGTTTTAGTCATGTTACAATTAATTGAGCCCATGGCAAATGTGTTTATCTACAGAACCTTATGCATTATAAATGTTTGAATTCCTATTTTGCGCAAAGATAAAATGTGGTGCTAATTGGAACCTCAACCTATTATTAATTTATATACAATACATAATTATCAGTAACAGTAGTACATGCAGTAAAGCAATTTTTGGTGAATTGATTTATTGCATTAAGACCAGGCCTGGGTGATATATGGATTTTTTTTTTTTTTTTTGGGGGGGGGGGGGGGGGGGGGTGAAATAGTAGTCGTAATTTATACCACATTCAATATTTTTCTCCCCTGTTGCTGCAGCGTGTTTTGGCCCTCATGTGCTTCCATAGCTTCTGCCTTCATCTCTTTCCTTCACAACAAACATAAAGCTAGCGCAACATTACTACCTCTAATGAAAGCACACACCACAGGTCTTGTGTAAAAGAACAGCACAGATAATGGCTGACTTGGTACAGTGGTGAGCACGTCTGCCTCACAGGTCAGGGACCCAGGTTCAAATCCACCTCGCTCTGGCCTTCCTGTGTGATTTGCATATCCTCCCTGAGCCCACCTGGGGTCTCTCCCAGCACTCCAGCTTTCTTCCACATTCCAAAAATATTCATGGCAGGTGTATTGGACATATTACATTGTCCTTAATTGTTTGTCTCTATGTGCCTTGCAATTGGCTGGCAACCAGTTCAAGGTGTCGCCCATGCCCATATACAGTTAAAATTGGCACCAGCAAGCCTGCGACTCTGATGAGAATAGGCGACTACATAAGATGGATGGGTGAATAGAAAGGATAAGGTCATTGTACAGCTGGTATAAAATGAAAATGGCAGCAGCTTTTCTATATCGTTAGGTGCATTAACAAGATTGAAAAAAAAGTTTTAAGTTTTATCAATATCTTACAATGTGCGACTTTGCAATATTTTTAACAGAATTATATTATGTAAAGCCGGCGTTTTGCACTTAAATCCTAAGAGGTAGTTATGTATGATAAATTCTTGCTAAAATAAAAGTGAAACTTGTTTTGAAATTCTGCTTTTTTTGACTTGTATTCTTGAAAAAAAACAGGAGGGAGGAATTGGAAAAAATCGAGAAGTCGAATTTTTGTAATAAATGTATAAAAATTGAGATTTTATTATTTGGCGCTACAACCCAGCCCGAATTACAACACGGAGAAAGCAGCTTTTTATATTTACTTTTGAAATGTTTGAGAAGGCATGAAAACCTGGAGAAAATCCAGTGCAAACTAGGAAAACATGCAGACTCCAGAAAGAAAGTTCTGAGTATTGAGTCCAACACAGATCTGTGATGTAGATGTGCCAACTGACACCAGCGCTCGTTGTCATAGCAGAGTCTGTCACGTCAGTGTTATGTGTCATTTCATGTCACTGTCAAAGACGGCTTCAACACATTTTGTCAGGTGTTGTCATAATATTACAATCATCATATCTCTGTTAATATATACAAATACTAGTTATTGTATAAGTCCTGCAAGCACAGCAGTCACTACAGCTTTGTTTTCTATAAGACCAATTGTTAATGTAGAACTGTACTATACAGTCAGTTCCAAGACAGACTCAACCCGTGGTCAGCGGTATTGAGAATGGAGCACTACAACACGAATATGTTCCTTTTTTCTTCTATTTTTTTAAAGACACAAACGTCCATTCGTTCCACGCCATTTAGCATGAGAGACAATAACCTACAGCGCATAGAAAAAAGCTAAGTGGTAATGTATAAGATGACCTGTTCCAACATACTTGGTTACTGTTTGTTGTCTGTCTGGTGCTGACCATATTTTCACTGTCTTAAATGATGGATATCAGATTTCTACTCGTCTACTTAATAAATGAAAGCATAAGAAAGAGAGTTGCAGCGAATGATTATTTTGGGGCACTTTTATGGTCCTCGCCCTGCACGCGGCCTGCGAAGTATGATTTGTAGAGAGATTTGAAATGAGACTGGCTGGTGGGGCTGAGACTCACTTGTGATTTACACACACTGTTAAATCACAGGGACAGAAAGCGCCCCGCCTCAGTCACATTTGTGCTGTGGAATGTAGAAGCTCCTTCAGAAGCAGAGCGTATGGCATCAACCTTATGCCAGCTTTGCAACGTGAGCCCCTTGTCAAACAATGGCAGATGCCGGTATATGACGTTGAACCCTGTCTTACCCCAGAGGGTATGATGAGAGCACCGAAAAACGTTTGTGGCAGCGGCCAAAGAGAATTTCAGAGAAATGACCAATGTTTGCACTAGCTTGTTTGAATGCCTTTTGCCATGTACATGATGTCAAAAGATTCAGTATTTTTGTTTAGCTTGAACTATCTTGTGTCTCTGTGAGCATGCAGTTGAAAATTCAAATAAAAACTGCAGCTTATCTTGCAACCCCGTCAAAATCTTCACATCTTGGGCCGCGATGAGGTATCTCAAGTTTCACCAATAACAGGACGACTGTAAATAGACCAGTGTTGCTCAACCTTTTTTTCAATTACGTCACATATTTTATTCAAACAATTGCTGCCTAATCAGTTGTCCAAGTAATTGTTTTGACAATTTTGTGCATGTTTGGATTTGGAGCGCAATCTATTTATCTGGTGCCATCTTCAGGTTAAACATTTGGGATTTATCCAATGGCCATTTGTCCTCTTTGGATGAGCAGAGACTTCCAACTTAAATATAACAAAGTCGCTTTGCCGCTCCGGTCTAGCGGCTCAGTCTCATAAATGCTTCCTTAACGAGTTGGAGTTGAAATCGTGGCGTCTAACATCTTCATATCGATTTTCAGATTAGTGATTTATTAGCACAGCATTTGCTTAGTTTATTGGGGTGATATTCAAGCTGTGTGTGAAGTGTTTGGGATGAAATGGGCATCTCTAAATATGAGACAGTCTTCAGTGGGAAATGTGTGGAGTGCCCTTGCCGGGTCAGGAATGAGGTCCTACCCCAAGTGGAAGAGTTCAAGTATCTGGAGTCTTTTTCATGAGTGAGGAACAGAAGATTGACAGGCGGATCGCTAAAGGCGTCACAGCAGACGGTGCACCGGTCTGTCGTGGTGAAGAAGGAATTGAGCCCAAAGGCAACAGGTTGATCTACGTTCCTACACTCATCTGTGTTCATGAGGTGTGGGTCAAGACTGAAAGAACAAGATCCCAGATTCAAGGAGCCAAAATGCGTTTCCTCCCAAGGACGTCCGGGCTCGGGGGATCTGGTTAGGATATCTACGGAATGCCTCACCGGTGAGGTGTAGCTGGCATGTCCCATCGGGAGGAGGCCCCGACAATGACATTGTTTACAGGCATTGTCTACAGTATTTTCCACACTATATGGCGCACCGGATTATAAAATGCGCCTTCAGTGAATGGCCTATTTTAAAACTGTTTCCATACATAAGGTGCCCCGCATTATACGGTGCATAGAATAAAAGCTGCAGTAGTGGCGCCACACTAAAGAGAATATCAACAAAATAATCAAACAAGTCAGCCAAACTTTATTAATAGAATTTAAACCAATTCAATTTAATTTTTTTAAAAATCAAAATGGAACAGAAAACATTCAAAGAAATTATTTTGTTAATTTAAAAAAAAGAGTTTCTGGCTTTATTTGATAAAACCACAGTAGTAGCTTTTGCCCCTTGACCTAATATAAATTAATTCAAAATTGAAGCATATATAGTGAGTCATTTTTTTGGAGGATTATGGTATTCTTTCCTGAAGTAGTTTATCAAATGTTAAGTGCTAGGTTGTTGGTAAATATAGAAGTCAATAGAAAATAAATACCTTTTGTCATGCTTCTGTGATATGTAACTGTGTACACACACAAAAGCCAAATGTTACTCATAGCAATTTAGCAGGCAAAAAAATCAAAGAACACAAATATGTGCCTTGATTACATGCGTGGTACACTTTATGATCTCTGCAGCTTTGGCAGTGTATAAAATCAGTGAAGTTGGGAGCCAATCAGGAATGTTAACATAAAATCAGCAATAAACCCACAGAAAATTGTCAGCAAGTCTGCAGTTCCACTCGGAACTTGATAACAAAGTTCTAGCCCATTGTTTAACTCTCCAGCTGCAACTTTACAGCTCTGGATGACTCTGTCCACTTTTATAGTTTATAATGTCATTATAGTTATTGCTTGAAGATGCAGCAGACAGCTGTTCTAACAGGACGCACAATCTCTTAAAAAAGAAAAAAAATCAATCTCTTTAAAAAAAAAAAAAAAAGATGTGCACTCAGAGGCTCAGCAAACACACCAGTTAGCATTTTTACATGGTCATATAGTTGTCGCTGTTCTGTTCAGACAGCTGATACAATAAAGTGATTTGTTATTTCATGTTTTAAAGGAGACTACATTTTTCCACAAATTTAAACACTTCATAAGTGTAAAATCGTGTGAAGCTTTATATTCGAAGTTGAGCTATTTGCATACTATTGTAGGTGGGCAGGCCTGCCAGAGACCCAATTATCTATTTGGGTCATGAATGGTCTGCTCATCCATCAAGTTGGAAAGCAAACATGAAAAGGTCTTTTTTTTTTTTTTTTTTTTTTTTTTTTTACAGCCTGTTTCTGAAAATGTTTCTGTGAGCAAGGCACTCTGAACAGTGGAACAGTGAATATACATAACCAGTGACACATCTGACTCCAGCTACTGCTATTGCCTTGCTCCCTGATGCTGCTCTGCAGTACATTTGAATGTATGATCTTAAAGTATAACATAAAATTTCAATGTATCTTATTGGTTGTTTATGAGAAAAACATTGATGTTAATAAAAAAAAAAAAACAAAGCAAAAAGAGATAAACCTTTGAACAGCTCTTGAATGAACAGCTGCTTTTATAGAGCCAAAACTCCCATCACTATCATGGTAACATTTTGCAGATTTTATTTTGATATTTAATGATTCATATCAAAACTATGAACAAAATTAAAGCGCTAGTGACATTATCTGTAACTGCCTCCCTTTATATGTAAAATACTATCCACATATAAAAAAGTGTTTATATAAAAAAATAAATCATTTTTAATGAGTTTTTTTGTTATAAGATTCAAGTTTATAACTGTGTTTTATCAAGAATAGATTCACAAAGAGATGGGTTGTCAGAAAAGTAGGGTGGAAATTCTGTTGATTGAAATTGACCTCAGCCTCCCACTGTAAATCCCAATAGTATCACATGATGGCAGTGCTACTTACTGAGGATGTCATCAATGGAACAACAATGGAACACCAAAGCCTCTCCCCCACTTCACACAGCCACAGAAAGTCCTGTTGAGATCATTTTGAAGCCATAATTCATCACCATCCAAACACATCTATCTATCTATCTATCTATCTATCTATCTATCTATCTATCTATCTATCTATCTATCTATCTATCTATCTATCTATCTATCTATCTATCTATCTATCTATCTATCTATCTATATATATATATATATATATATATATATATACACATATATGTGTGTGTGTGAGAGAGATTTTATTCTTTGCAGATCCCACCCAAAACAGAATTCACCAGTTATAACAGCAAATATGCATGATGATTGCATTATATTAAGATTAAAAGTTGCCCTCTTATCATTACAAAATAGCAAGCAGCTGAGTGGGAATGTAAACATGACCTTGCGCTCATGATTCCGTGCTTAACATCACGAGCGTTATTTTGTATGGTCTTTTTAATTAATAATAATAGGAATGAGCAAGAATTCTTAAATGAGCAGCATCTAATCCATCTTAATGTCAGCACTCATCCGTGTCACAATGACCTCCTCTCTATCAAGTAACAGCAAGCATTCCTCAGCTGTCACTCACCATGCTTCATCTTGATTTTCTACCTTCCTGTCACTAATTAGTTTAGAGGGACACGGGTTCGTTGAGGAAGGGATTGATTCAATCTCACAAGGTCATTTAGGCATCAAAGACAAAAATTTTCACCTACAGTATACAGAACGGGAGCTCCGCAAGCACTAACATGACAGCTGATGAGCTGCAACTCGCCAATGCTTCATCCACATTGTCTTGCGATGTTCCAAAACGTATGCTTTAACGAGATTATAAATAATCCCCTTTGTGACCTGGACTCACAAAGACGACATTGGACAGCCATAACATGGCCAACGGCTGCCTATTGTAGTTGTGCTGGCTGAAAACAATCAACGCATTTAGTGGTCTTCCAGACCACCAGATCTTCTTTACCTTCATTTTTATTCACTCAATCACTCCCTGGGATGCGCTTACCTTCATGACCCACCAGCCTTGTGGGTTCTATATCGCATATGTAACCATTTTCAAATACTCTATTTAATTGGCTATTGATGTCAGAAAAAATGTAGTGAGCGCTAGAATGTTTGGTCAGATGAAGTTGGGATCCAGCCCAATTCAAACTGGAGTAGTGAGCCAAAGTAAAATTATGATAAATTATTTTGGTGTCTAATTTTGGCAAAGTATTTCTAATAGTTGAAATTGAAAAGTTTCTTACAGCAGGAGCGTGAGTGTTGGCCCCCGCACGAGACTACCTTGGCTCTGAGGGCGAGAGAAGCACCCCGCTACTCCTAAACACGGGCCAAGGAGGCCAATACTAAAGACGATTCTCACGTTGCTCGCAGCAATGGAGAGGCGCTAGGTCCTTGCAGTCTTGAGTTGGTCTCAGCTCAGAGAGCCAGGTCTCAAACTGAACACATGAGTTTATTAAGCAATAAACCTAGAGACAAGACAGCCAATCCAGATGATCCAATGAGCCAATGATCGCATGTATGATAATGAGTCCGCTGGCGGTGTTTAATTTCACTTTTTGATTGAACGTCGTGATTGATCAGTTATGAGATCATCTCATCATTAATCAAATATAAATGGTGTCTGAAGGCTCACTTTTTCCTCGAGTATGGGTCTATGGTCTACTATTCTATAATTTTATCCGAATGTTGGTTTTTTTTGCGAGTCTAGCTCAAACGTTTGTAGCTATTGATATCTGATTAGTTTTGACGGCATGACCTACAAGCGTCTCACAAGGGCCGCCATAATGCAGTCACAATCATATCTTTGGCACATGAATCCTTGATCATGCACGTACTTGAGGAGCAACAGAGGGCCTTGCCCACAAAAAAACTTTATGCTAATGTGTCCTGCGTTGACACTGTCAAAAACCACCTTACGTTATGTGTGCACAGTACATTTTGTTCCGTACATTTGTTACATGCAAGGAGGGTGAATCTTAATATACCTGTAGCTTTTACATATTTCATAAGCCTCACTTATTGATTTGAATGATCAAATACATACTCATCATAGTGGGTGAGAAAATCTTTCAACAAGTGGCACCTCATATGATGTAACTGGTTTAGGCTATTCATTTCCCAATGGTGTCATGCCTAATTGCCTATCATAATTGTTTGTATACGTAGGAGTCCTGTATTTTATTTTGTTCCAGACAATCTCTTAAGATGGTGACTCTTTTAAATGAAGCTCGTTTGTTTTCAATTATGCCATTTTCTTTAGTTAAACACCCATTTGATGTTCAACTGCAGTTTGATTATATTGCAATCACTTTTATCGTGATATAACACTCTTTAAGTCTTAACTGGAGTGCATTTGATCTGATTAGATTGGATTTCAGGATTATATATTTTTAAAAACACATTTATCAGTTCAAATATTTATTAATGAGACATTAGACTAAAATTTAGAAGTAAGTTATCAATATTTTACCCACCGGGGAAGCGTATGAAGCATGTGAGGTTTTCAAACAAATACGTAACCAGTTCGGGGTAGAAAAAAAGGCTCTTACTTTAGTGCTACTTTCACCTCTCCAAAGTTCTTAATTTCATTCAAGTGGCAAAAGTAGAGTAGTGTAAGTGGTTCACCTTGAATGATTAAAGTACCACAAACAATACTGGATACATAATACACACACCTGAAGGTGAACCTGTTCTCAATGGACCATTTTGCACAGCTTGTTCGAACGGGGATTTGCCCTCCTTTTATGTCGTTGCTGTTCTATGCAAACGGTATTGACATGGAGCTATGTTTCTGTAAAAAAAAAAACAAGTGAATGTAGCCATTACAGCATGACAAAGTATAAAGATTCTGTGTGTCCAACACAAACCATTAAAGCCCCCCAAAAAGATGTCCATTGAGGTTTAGCTAAATAGTGTTCTATCTTGCAGTATTCCATTTGCAACCCACTTTACTCAAGTTGATCGTTTCACCATCCAGTACTCTAAAGCATAAGATGTGTCTGTTTGCTTGTATATTGAATGTTAATTGTGTTGCTTAGTGTATTGCGTCGAGCAGCATATTTTTTTTTCATAAAGAATGAACAGGTTCTCTGCAAAGACAAGTATCATAAAAGAAAAGCATTTACATGTTGGATGGCAGCGGTATGTAAGTACTATGTATTTAAACGTAGAGTGTTTTGTAAGGAGATGAGGCCAGCAGAGAATAAAATAGAATCAAATATCTATTGCCATCATATAGTTGGTATACAACAAAATTTGTCGCAGTTTTGATTGATGCACACTTGATAAATATAAATAGTTAATAGAAAAAACATTATAGAATAAAAAGCAAGTTTTACTGAGTGCAATTTTTATTTTCAGTGTGTTCTTGTTTGGTTGTTATTCAGGGCGTTAACACCTTTGGGAAAAAGCTGTCTCTGAGTCTGATATCCTGCTTTTTTTGAGCCCTGTGGCGTCTACCATGAGTTGTGCCTGACTATGTTCCTTACTCTGCTCAGGTAACAAGAGCTGGCAATGTCATCCAGGGAAGACAAAGTGTTTCCAGTCTCCTTTGGCGTCACTTTCCTATGGGTTACAGTGTACTACAACCTGATGACGCTACAGTAGTATACTTTCAATGGTGGTACGGTAAAAAGGTCATCAGGAGAAGAGAAGCAAGGTGGCTTACCAAGCTGAGAAGAGAGACAAGCCTTGCACACGAGTGGATAAGCTGTCTTTCACATAATGCTGTGAAAATTTGAGGTTTGAGCCTCTAAGACAATGATCGCTGACCTGTAATTTGTTTGGTCTTCATTATATATATATATATATATATATATATATATATATATATATATATATATATATACACACACTTTGCATGGTCTGGTTATGTGCACAGTGGATAAAAGTGAAGGGAAGGAAGGAGAAGCAGGAGGGTGCAAACAGGCACAGAAGTAAGTAGCCAAAGCTTCCTCGTATTTTTTGTTATTGGTAGACTATACAAAAAGTCTGAGTGTATTGCAGTCAGAATGGGAGTGGGAGACATTGTGCGATTGTATGGCTAGTAAATATGTGTCTCACGTGTCATGTGAGCAAACACAGCTGTCTGAATTGTACCGCATATGTAAATGATGTTTACGCACAAGTGCTACAGATTGATAACTTGGAAATTCAAGCACCCTGTATCTGAACAAATGTGAAGACGGACAATAAGATTATCGCTCTATGTCATTTAATAGATGAGATGCCGTACCTGCTTCTCATGCATGTTATGTCATATATTGTAAACAGGTATAATCTCTCCTTCCCGACAGTTTAGCATGTGTGATATTCCTGATCGGAAATGCCCAAATTGAGTTTATATTTTTTATACATAGATCCATTGCATTCATTTGATTAAAATAAGTTCAGCGTTGAAGAAGTGCTGTCTTGTTATTTAAATATCTGACATCATGTTTAGTGCAACAAATGGAAAAGTCACAGATTTATTTTTATTACTGTTATAGTCTGCAATTTAGTTTGATTTCTTATACGGTATCATATAAGTACATATCTTAATATGTTGTCAGGGTGTATCATGCTTACATGTTTACATAAAAAAATATGCTGTACGTTAAACAGGCAATTGAAGGTAGAGAAAAAAATTGTCAATCATCTTTAATAGACAAGATATATAGTTTTGATCTAAGGTACGCTCTTATACTGTAGCTTTCCACTGGGCCAATGGTGTGCACAGATTCCGCTACCATGACAACAGGAGGTAACGAACCATGAGGGAGCAAAACCCAGGGTGTGGAAATAAAGTCAGCTGTATGTAACGAACATGGTCAATTTTTTAATTGATTAATTGCACCTTGAGTGTCCTGCTTCAAACTAAAAGCATTTATGGGGCAGCACCTCTGTTTTTAAATCAATTTAAAACAAAAGCTTAAAATCAGTCATTAGTTTGAAGGATGGTACATGGAGCAGTTTGAGTTCAATTTTTAAGTTCAAAGGTTCATAAGGTTTTATTTAAACACACACAGTAAATAAACCAGTCCTTATAAAACACACATTTCTTCTCTAATCTATAAGGGAATTTCAATAGGTGACTCACACAGACGCTATTTGTGTGCAATGGAATCACAAATAATAAGAAGTTAAAAGGAAAAAATAAAATAATTAAAAAAACAAAGTGGCCTTTCTTTGCACAAGCCATGCCAACTTTTGAAAAGAGAAACATTGTGGTCTCAATGCGCATGATGTGGCGGTCTGCCACATCAAAAGGTTTGTCCAGGCCTAGAAGATACCACAGGAACGCAATTTCCGATTGGCGGTCGTACATGATGATGGCTGCTCAAATCTTGGCCGGATCACATGGAGCACAGTCCAAAACTATTCAAAACCATACACACCATACAAATGAATATGCACATCTGGGCTGTGTCACTCACCTTTGTAGATTTGTCTATCTGCTGTGAGAGACAGAGTCTGACTTGCGCTTGCAGTACACATTGCTTCTCCTTTCAAAGGGGTCAAGCCACTCCATTATAGTAAAACAGCCACATATTTGCAGAAGGCCAGCCAATGCTTCAAAATAAACTGTTACCTAACAAGTAATGACATGAACGGCCTTGGTATGCATTTATTTTTAAGTGCTTCCTGTAAGTGTGGTCGCTCCTAATGTAAATAACACGGTGTTCTAAAATCTGTTATCATCTGTTAAGGAATGTACGACAAAATAAAAAGCAATTTGCTAAAAAAAAAAAAAAAAAAAAAAAAAACCCTCAAATCAAGTGATGTCATGTTCTTTTTTTTCCTATTGAAATTCATTTTTCGTCTGAGTTTTTTTTCCATTTAGAGCGATGTCATGCAGTCAACCAGCAATAGCTCGGCGGTCGACTGGGGTTGACATGTTGAGCACCCTTGATCTAGATAATGCAAGTACACAAGAAGTATCTGGAATGTCTGCATGCCTCGGAGTGGGAAAGGAGAGGGGGCTCAACTTTAGAGATGAGAGACTTTCCCCATCATTGGTCCCGAGGACAAGGGATATCCCTTCTGACATACTGTACATGTCAAAGTCCAGTTCTTGAGGGCCGGTATCATGAACTTTTTCAGTGTTTCCCCCCCAAACACACCTGGTTTAAATAATTAGGATCGTTTTCAAGCTCCTGCAGAGCTTGCTGATAAGCTAATCATTTGAATCAGGGGTTCTGGGGAATGGAGTTTGGACTACTCCTCTTGAGGCCTGAAGCTTGACATATGTGCCTTAGTCATAAAGACTATACATACAGTGTATATATATATATATATATATATATATATATATATATATATATATATATATATATATATATATATATATATATATATATATATATATATATATATATATATATAAATAAATGCGTGTGTGTACACAACCGTTCCAGGACTGTACTTTAAAGTGTTTTCACCAGGCCTACCTGAGCATGTCTGGAGCACAGAAATTCAGGGTGTGTATGCGATGTTCTAAATTAGCTATATTGTGATATAACGTTGGGGGCACAAGTGTCTTTTCCATGTGTTCCAAGTGTCTTAATAGGACAGTTTTTGAAATAGATCAAGGATTTACTTAGTTAAATTTCACGCTTGAGTAATGGGTAGGTGCGCCAGGTTCAACTATTAAGAACATAATTGTGCAACATCATCTTTATTAGTCTTGTACACCCATACAGACACACACACACTCATGAAATGTGTCCTCTGCATTTGAGCCCTCACAGCAGTGGTGACAGCAAATGCACATTTAGATACATTTCAAATAAGCCATTCAAATTTAAATTGTTGAATGAAAGAATTGTCTCATCAGTTTTGCTCTGCTTGTGGCCGATGAACCTATTGTACAAGAAACAGGAGGTTAAAGCCAACTAAGAACTGATAATGGCAGTCATAATATAGATCAAATGTCAGCCAGCCCATACCAGCAGCGTTCGCTTGATGCTATTTTCAAGTCGACGGCTCAATTAGACTGAGCAAAAGTCTTCCTGCTGAGAGCAATAACACACTTTTATGTCTTAAATGAAGCCATATTTACAGAACATATAAACTGATGTTTCCTTTCACCAACAGCTATTTTTCTTGAAGCCTTTTGGGACTTTGCGGAGCACAGTAAACAGATGACTGAGAATATCCCTGTAAGCACACCATCTAAATCTTTTATGAGTCAACAGAGCCTGTTAGAAACCTGAAAGAATTTACACCTTCCCACCTGAAACAAAACACTATAGTGCAGTGGTTCTTAACCTGGGTTCAATCCAACCCTAGGGGTTCGGTGAGTAGGTCTCAGGGGATCGGTGGAGCCTCCGCCGCAGAGGTCCACCCCTCAGTCTAAAAAATCATATTTTTAGACGGTGAATGAGCATATGAAACTGGTGGGGTTCGGTGCCTACAACAAGGTTAAGAACCACTGCTATAGTGAGACGTCATAGCAATGGCCGAGTTGACTATTGCCCCAACAAAAGTTGCCACTTGCCAGGAGTGCAACGGAGGAATCAGATTACGCAAAGGATTACTGTCATTTCACGACAGAGGCGTGAGGACACTATAACATTCACAGCGTAAATTGGTCCTGGTGTGTGCTTTGTGAAACACAGAGTAATGTACACACGTTTGTGATGCTTTGAGTGTCTCGAGAAAATGTTTGAGAAAAAGAATCGGTGCCTCGGATCAAATGCGGCAATGGATAATTGCCAACGTTTGGCTAAATCCTTTGCAACAGCATACTTGATCATCACACAACTTTGCAAAAGAACTTTCGACCCTCCTCGGCTTGGCTGCGTGTACGGAATCCAAATGTTCGGTTCCGGCATCCATCATCGCGTAAACTGGCCATCACACTTTGAAATATGCATGGAACTTTAAATTTGGGCTTTTAAAAATCCAAAGGGATTTTCAAACTTTAATGCAACTTCATCACAAGCAGTTTGATCATCCTGAAAAATATCTTTTTCTGCCTGGTTTTCCAAAATCTGTAATCGGTTAGCCCCAATACAAAAAACTCAATATTTGATGAGCATCTATTTCTGTTATTTTTCAAGCCCAACATGAGTTCCATGAAAAATAGATTTGTTTTCCCCGCTGTGCTGCCATCCCAGACTGCCCAAGGTCGAGCTGTGGATTTACTGCTGCCGTTTCTCTTTCTTGCTGGGTGCAGGCCACTATGTTATGTCAGTGTTAATGTGGGCCGGTGCACCCAATATCACTCACAGTTAAACATCTGGGAGTGGGATGCGTTTACAAAACAAGGATACCTAAATGGCTGCAGTATTCCTTTAGTACTAGGTGCTGTGTCGGGGTCAGTGCTCATGAGCATCATTGACACTTTTTAAAGATGTTTTTCATTCTATCAATCTGCGATTGTTTCTTCAACGTAATGAGGGATTTTGCTGCATCCTTGTTTCAACGTTAAAGGGACAGTGTGTAAGATTTAGACCATTTTTCATTTAAAAGGAATAAATCAAATGATAGTAAATTTCAAAAACTTAATTACCAACAGTATGTTTTAAATATAATCATAGGTCTAGTTTTCATTAAATTATATTAAATAAGGGGTGTCACTTCTCCGGAGGTGGCCATATTTGTTATAGCTACGGACAATGGCAAATGCAGCACATGCAGCACCTCCCCATGTCCGTAATGAAAACGATCTAAATCTTACACACTATCCCTTTAAAGCACACAATGTTGTGTCATCACAATGTAGTTCTCATGTATTATTAACTCATTCAAAACACTGTACTCAGCAGAGTAAAAAGTGAGCTCATTATGGCTTCTTTTACTTCTTCCGATATTTTAATATTTCATTCTTCACAATCAGGAGATCACGTGACCTATTAACCTTAAACTGAGCCCCTTTGGACCCTGAGTGGAAATATCTGCACTTTTATGAACCGTCTACTTCCTTGTTCTTCAAGATTCTCTTGATGTTGTCTGAATAATTTGAAACTATTAAGAAAAATGGTTAATTATTAATTAAGAAAAATAGTACTTATTTTTTATTAGTTGATTATTATTTGATGTGGGGGACTGTAGTTTATGAGTGATTATTCATTCAGCAGATGCAAATCATATGCTAAATCAGCACCAAGAGGGCCCACACAATGTGGTGGTAATTGCTTGTTTTGTAATTAAGCCTACAAATGACACTTGTGACATTCAGTCTCGAATAAATTTAAAAAAGAAAAAGAATCGTAAGAGAGCGTGTGTTTGTGGAATGCCTGGGGGTTCTCAGATAATTGTTCAAATAAATATTTATATCAAAGGAGGCTTATTACACATTACCTTTTTTAATTGGAGGTTCCTGAAGAAATTATTTTAATGCTTCTTTTTAAGTGACGCACTAAATTGGGGAATTATATTCATGCTTACCAGGTTTAGTTATCATTGAGGAAAATCTATTAAACTTAGTTCAAATATTAAAGATTGAATGTGTTCTTTTGTTAGCACAAACTGTGCAAACTTACATGTATGGATCAATGCCGCATTCACCGACTACATTTGTAAAAGCGCATTGCTTTTTTTGTCCCTACAGTATCATTGTTCCTATAATTCACATATATAAAAAAAGGTGTTCACACGGATGTGCAGATGAATTGGCATCAAAACTTAAAAAGAAAAGAGTTGAACTATAGTTGAATACTATACTAGTTGAACTGTAATGCTCCCTATGTCAGAATCGCAAATACAGTAAACCTTGATTTCAAACACTTCCAGCAGAAAAAAACATACCTTTGTGCTATTCGTTATGGCATATAACTTAAAAAGGATACAATTTAAGCAAGCCCAATCTTGTTCTCATTAGCTCAAATATTGAAAACCAGCTACTGCACCCAAAGCCAGGGTGCTTTAAATAATGTATGGGGTCACCAGTTTGAGAAGCTAACAGATCAAATGAGTGATTCAATAGGGAAGGCTGTTTTTAAAACAAGTTCATACTTCCCAATTAGCTCTGGCTGCTGTTTGTTTTAAGTGGTCCAGTTTCTTCACCTCCCATTTGCAATACACAAAGGAACCTCATAATGTCAAATAACGGTTGACCACTAGTTTGTGCTATTTTAATTGGAAGTCCCCCTCCCAGGAAATAGTCAACATTGAATTAATCCACCACCCAAGTGTTTATTACTTTGCCAGTAAGCACCTTCAGATATGCAATATTTTTTGTGATATATCAGGCAACTTGCGAGTCATATTTTTTCCCAAAACATTAGTCATATCATGAGATTATGCCATTCAAAGGAACTGACCAGAGATGTCAGTGCCTTTAAGCCATGTTTGCATCCTGATAGACCTGATGGACGTTTTTGTGAATCCTTTAGTCATCTGGTTTGTGAAGCAATAGTTTTAGCTGCAGTTGCTGTTCTTGCCAATCCACCCACTACAACAACTGACCTGGGATCAGACAATAAGACTCACAAGAGGAATGACATTGCAAAATCACCACTTCAGCAACGAGTGAAAAAAAAACAAAACAAACTTTTCTATTTTATTTCTGCAGCGCAGGTTAATTAAAGACCTGCTCAAGCTGACTTATAAACAGAACACACACTTACTTAACTGGTCCAATGACTTAGTAACGGCATGATGCAAACCCTGTTCTCGCAGAAGAAGGGCAGTACTTTATCAAAAGGTCACATAGAAAAGACACGTGTCATTATTTGAACAGTTATTTTCACATTAGTTGGATTCCCTCATTGTTTGCTCAAGTTTTGTAATAGACTCCTCGAATACGAAGAAGACTCAAATAAAAGAAAGGCATACAACATCACAAATTAGAATGCACCAGCCAATTGAAAAATATATACTCTTGTAATCCATTTTTTTTCCCGCACCATCGGAAAGATACACAATCAACTGAATCCACGGGAGGAAAGCGCTTCAACAATGTCTCTGGATGTAAATTGCGACATGGCAGAACTGCAGATGCTGGCTAAACGTCCTGTGTGCGCATCAGGATTAAGTGTGTGTTCAGATGATTGTGCACATGAGCTAAAAAGTGTAAAACATTGTGCCCCGCCAGCATCTTGAGGGTCCTGCGAAGCATTTTTGTCACGTGTGCTCGCATGTTGTCACCTCGGGCAGCGGCGTCTGGTCCTGGATAACCGCTTGAGGAGGGGTGGGGTTTGGGCGGGCATGGGCCAGTGAGTTTTTCTGCAGCTCAACCCCAAACGCAGGAGGGGCACTCTGTAACTGTCTCCTGTACTGGACAAAGCTGCAGGTCTTTATGATGATAGCTAGTATGTTTTTTCCTATTAGGATACCGGACACCCTGGCATCCCTGTACAAAAGCATGTTGCCACCACGGATAAAGAGCGTGATGATGTTTATAGTCACCAGGCTGAGGATTGGGTACAGGAGCATCTTGTGGGGCACGATGTTGATACCTTGCATGCTGATCTCACTTAAAGACACACAGGGCAGCACGAGGAGGAGGATGTAGCAGTAAAAAAACATCAAACCCTCCGCCCACAGAGGGAGGCCCTTCTTCTGGGGCTCCCACAGGTTGGCCTGAATGTCCAAAATGTCAAGCAGGTCCACCACCACCCAGAAGAGACGATTGCGAATCTCCTCCCTCTTCTTGAAGGCACGCACATACTCCATGTGGTCAATAGCCACCAGCACCACAAAGAGCACTGGAATGCAGATGGAGAGCAGCAGTGTTAGTGCCTTCCTGGCAAGAGCGTCTAGGCTCTTTCTGTCTGCCTTATAGTTCTGATACACAAAGTAGACCTTGATCTCCAGCACAAAGATGTAGAGGAACCAAAGGATCATGGCATACCCTCGCTTGGCTGTGCGCACCTCAGCCCCCACCCACACGGCCACATAGCGCAGGACAATCAGAAAGCAGATGTCTCCCACCATCACCATGATGCAGATGCCAATCTTGCGGGGGCCGTGGTTCTGCTCCACCAGGTAAGCATCAATCAGCGCCATGCTGCTCATGATGAGGATGGTGGACAGGCACACATGTGGCTTGTTGGTGGGAGGTGGAGGTACCATCCTTGCTCAGTTGAGGGGTGGAGGAGACGTTTCCTGAAGAGGAGTTTGTCCAGTGATTAGATTTTTGTAGTCCTTCCCAAAATTTGTTGTGTCCTTTTTTTCGTGGATTCTGGCAAAAACAAATCAACTCAGTCACTATTTGCTAGCGTCCAAGCCAACTAATTGCCAGGTAGACAGATCCCTTCATTTATTTTGCGATACTCAAATAGTGTGCTAGCAAATGAATGACTGCCAGCATGTCTCTCCAGAGGAGCCCTCATTAAATACAATGCTACACTCAAACAAATTACTTACTTGTCCTATTATTAAGGACAAAACATTACATTGCAGATTCACTTTCAACATCTGTGTTTGCCTAATCTTAAGAGATAAAGATTCAGCTCAGTCCTCACTTGAGTCCCCCTTTGTACTTTATCTTAATGACTGGTGCGCAGTCATCCATGAGACTGTGCAGAGAGATCACAAAGCCCATCTGTAATCCACAGGAAAAGAAAGACAAAAGCCGCACAGGATCCTCTTCCACTCTGACAGATGTAAATCCACCACTTATAGATTTTGCTTTGCTTTTTTTTCAAAGGGCAGTCCCAAAATATTGCTGTTGTAATCCACTTACACTTCAGACTGCATCAGCAGGAGGCATCTTAATGGTCGCAATCTCAGCCACTGAGGAGAATGGAGGTTATTTATATGTTGTGCTTGTTGAGCGTGCAAAAACCCAGAAAGTTATTCGGCGTGGAAAGAGCTTTGCGGTAAGTCTTGAATTGACATTTTTCTCTCTCTCGCTCTCTCTCTCTCTCTTTCTTAAGGAGTGTTCCTTTCCAACGTCGAGCGTCTATGAAGTCCAAAGTAATAATGTCAATCTTCTTTTTCTTACCTAGCCTTTTGATGCTTTCGGAGGAAAAAAATGCAGCAGTCTTTTTCCAGTCAGTTGTGTCGTGCAGAATTGATCAATCTCAGCTGTCAGTGTAAAAGGATGTCCCAAGCCCCCTTTGCAAGATCCTGCAACCTTTTCACTCTCTTGTCCGGCTTCTATGCCGTGCCAGGGACACAGGGATCAACAGCGACAGTGTTTGATTCACCCTCTGCACGCTTTCCAAGCCCCGGCGGTCACTTTGATACTCCAAAACCTTTGCCCGTTTCCCTGAGCACTTTCCAGCTCTTTCCGCAAAGTCGCAGATGCTCCCTGGTGTACGCTCCTGAGGGTTTTCTCTCTCTCGTATTACCCTCCTCTCCCCTCTCCCTCCTCTGCACAAGTAAAGGCACTTGCTCTGTGGAGGTGATGCTTGGCACACCACAGCTGCAGAGAGAGAGAGAGAGCATGAGAGGGAGAGAGAGAGCGAGGGAGAGAGAGAGAGGCAGAGAGAGAGAGAGAGAGAGAGAGATTTCCATGGGGTGATGAAATGCAAGGGGAGGGAGGACTTTTGCAGCTTAGCTGAATGCACAACTTCTCAGTCTCGCTTTTTTTTCAGTCCCCCTTTCGTATCTGTCTTTTTTTTTTTCCACATTGTGTCTAGTGTTGGTATCCCATTTTCCCAGGCTGTTTCTCGTTTGAGTCTCACAAAAAGCGCCGATAACCTCCTTCAGTGAGCAGCTGATTAAGGCGCTGTGCATTTTTGCTGGTTGCAGGAGTAGAGAATGAGAAGTGATACAAAAAGGGGGTAATGAGTGAGAAGAGATCCTTTCCAAAAGAAATAAAGAAATGTGTTTTCTCAGCTAACTGCAATCAAGTGAGGCATGTAGGGAATTACGCAAAGGGCCAGCCAAGATTTGTTCATTTGGCACAGAGATTTCTGATTGATCTGGTGAAAGAGGCATGCAGAGGATGCTGAAAAGAAAGTAGATTACGGGAGTGTAAGAATGTGGAAAGATCCAGTTGTGGTGAGAGTATTAGAAATGATTAAAAAAAAAAATAACTTATTGAACTGACTAATACGATTTTGTGATAGGAGGTGGCTCAAAAGGTGCTATATCTGGACAAAAGGTTTGTGACATTCCTTTTTTTCATCTTTGACTTTGGGCTGGATTCCTTTAGTTACATTGGCACCTAATTATATAGAAAAGAAAATGATATGCTTCCAGATTTTCTTAAGACTTTTTGTTTTCCGGTGCACAAAGGGCATAAAAAACTCTAACTTCAATCCCTTCCATCACTTTGTTGTAACTGTAATTGAGAGACGATCCCGCTCCAAAATTACTTACCTTAAAGAACTGAACATAACATAGCCCATTCTGGGATGCTGGTTGACAAAGCTGTTTTCCTCTTATGCAAGTGAAAATTAGCCAGAAGACCGTTGTTAGCTTATTGGTGTTATGGTATAGATGTCTCGTGAGGCATTCATTCTGCTATACAGTATGTGTAGCCTACACATCATTAATCTTTGGAGATCATTGCGGAGGGTTTTTTTGCCATGTCTCTGTTTACAGTTGAATTTTCCTTGGTTCAGTGCATGGGCAAGCTGTGGTGGGCGATGCCTGTGGCGAAGCACCTGTCGTGGATTGCAACCAGTGGCGTTTTAGGAGCAACCATGGCAAAGTGCTGCTTGTCAGACTATTCTCTTGCATACAGTAGTAACTTGATGTGCTTAGTAGCAATCTTCTCTGTGTCTGGATTTTCTGTATTTTTAAGTTCTGGTTTCTGAAGCATTCTGGATAAGCACTTTTCATACGTGAGCAGAAATAATGCCCGATCGAAATCACAACACAAGGACAATGCCATGTTGCAAATGAATGTGATTTCCACTTCTTAATTTCTACCTTCAATAAAACACACTATATACATGTCACTCACCTCACTCCTTGCTCCAAAGCTGTGGCTCTGTGCTGTGTTTTTGTTTATCTCTGATTTTGTGTATTTCTCTGAAGTTCTGAATAAGTCTACATACAAACTTTGTCATTTTTTTCAGTTGACACAGAAAATAACCTAAATACTCCACGGATAAATAAATGTGTTCAAAGTTACGCTCACTTAACAATTGACAACGTGATGTCAATGTTCTTGCTATGGCGTGAAAGTGGTATTGCAGCATATAAGTTCTTTCCTGGACTTGAAAGTCCCCTTGTGGATAGAGCATGCATGAAACATAAACCTCATTCCGATGTCTCAATTATGGGAACCTGGTCATATTTATACAATAAAACCAAACATTTTGGTAGGAAAAGGGGTATTCCAGGGGTCTTTTTTTGGAAATGTGAATATGAGCTTATTGCGGGATATGCACATTTATGTGGTCTTGTTGTCAGGTTCAGGCAACCTACAACATTTAATAAACGACACACAAGAAGGACAAGATTCTTGCATTAGATTATTTTTGCTCAAGAGAACGGACAGAGAGGTGTAGTTACAGTCTCTTACCACTCCAACCGCGCATCCTGTTAAGCCCTCTTATATTCATTAGAGTTGCCCTAGTTACAAAACATCACCTCTCTAAAGGTTTTGGGGAAAGCGCACACGGCGGTGATGGGGCAATCAACATGCCATAGTCGTGTGTGTGTGCGTGCGTGTGTGTGTGTGTTATACTATTAGGTATCAGTTCATACAGTGGCTACTATATTCTTCTCCAAGAACATAACAGCCATCCACAGATCACGAGGTCACGATGTCTCCCTTCTTTTTGTGCCCGCTGCTTCGAAAGACAACTTGTTCATAATTCAAACAAGGCTAAACTGCTGATTAAATGCTTAAAAATACAATTTAAGTCAAAATGGGATAACCCATGTACATTTATTCTAAAAATATTGGCAATATTTGTATTTTGAATGGATTATTGATGGCATGTCATTACAGTCATTGTGTCATTGTGTGCTTGGAAGGTGAGCCTCTTCATATCAGCACACAACTGACTGTACAAATGTGTTCTTTTCTTACTTTGATTAAGGGTTTGATTTGTTGTCGCTTTCTCCATATTATATTGAGTAGCCAAAATCACAAAAATACAAAAAGACGAGGAAAATAATCATCCAGGTTTATATTCATCTGAAGAGTTATGCATTCTGCTGAAGTCTCATGTGACCATGCATGATGACGTTTTGACTTGAAGGACTGGTCGTTTTTTTATCTCTTCTGTTTCGAGCCTTAACTGTATTTCATTTGAGTGAATGGAGGACAAAAATCCACAGATCACCTTCAAAATATTGTGTAATGTCTTTCCATTAGAGTGGCTTGTGCTGTAGCTGCAGAGTGGAGAGGAACTCCCAAAAGTGGTAATAATGATAACAAATGATCTATTTTGTCCACATTGTTGTGCACGGGCTGTGCAATGTGAGGCTGTCGTGAAAATATTTTGACCTTCTGGCATGTTATAACATTTGGGGTTGATATGAGTGTCCTAAAATGCCTTGGGCAATCGAGGTTGTTTCACTCTGCAATGCAGAATGATAACACAACGAGTGTGGTTTTGCCAGCTGGGCCAATTAGTGATAATCCCTCCTCAGAGAAACCAAACTGCTTTCATTATGACAGCATGAAGTCGTTTACTACTCGCTTCATGAATTGCACTATCTGAGAGGTCACAAGTATTGCTTTTCTATCGAGTCTGGTGACACACTTGATCAGCCTGTGACTTAACATCATCGCAAACAGAAGATGCAGATGTTTAGTTCGACAGATGATCACCATGTTTGTGCTAACAGCCGACAGCTGCCATCATGGATGTCAGTTTCTTCTATCCGTGTGCCTTTATCATCAGAGCACGTGGTGGCCTCATGCCTAAGAAACTAGGACAAGCTAAACGATTTGCTATTTTCATTTTTTTATTCTGTCTTTACTGAGTCATGGCATACACGGAGTTGACTGATCAAACTAGGATTCTTGCCATTATATATTTTGGTTTTGGAAGACCAGTGACAGGCGCTAGTGATGCGCTGCGGTTCAAATGTTAAAATTCTAAGCGTTAGAAAAGGGCGGGGAGTGTTCTGAGGGCAAGAAAAATGTAGTCTAATGAATGATAACAGGTCAGCCCAGTCAATAACAAGAATTTGTCCTTGAGCCAAACATGTAACTGCTTCTCGTTCTACCATGTACACATAGTCACTTCAGCTAACGGCATCAGTTTAATGTCTAAATTGTAAATTTAAATGACTGGCTAGCTTGTCGGCACCACAGGGGAACTATACTTGTCATTATAATAGTTGGACTCCCGTAACAGCAGTATGGGAGATTGATACGCTACCGCCAAACTCCACATTTGTTATTCCTTTCACATTGCGCCTTGTAATCTATAATTTATGTCTTCATTTACATGCCTTTTGTGATTTACAATGGAGGCCAACACAATGTTAACCTGTCCATTAAAAAAGGCAGTTAACCTGAGCATGAAAGCAAAGTCTCATCTCCAAAATATCTTAATATTTGCACACTGCGAATGTGCTTTTTTTTTTTTTTTTTACCTTTCTTTACTCTGTCTGTGAAGGGTAAATCAAAGGCAACTCGTCTTTTCAAAAGAAACTCCTCTTTGGGTCAAAATAGTCATATTGCAAGTAAAAGGCATAATCTTGAGAGGGCAACACTCTCTAAAGTCTTGAACGTGAATTGAAGTAATTCTTGTTTGGGGAAGTCTTATTTCAGGCTATAAGGCACAGTTAAAATTCTTAATTTTCTCAAAAACCGACAGTGCACCTGATCAAGTGTGTCTTATGTATGGCCATAGGATTGAAGTTGACTTTTGCTGGACTGGTTTGTTTCCCTTAATAATTAGTAATGCCCCTTATAATCCAGTGTGCCATATATAGACACCCCCCCCCCCCCCCCCCTTAAAAAAAAAGGCCTGTTGATTGAGATGATCTTTATAATCTGGTGATTTAATAAAAAATTTAAATCCTGTAGATTGATCATCTTTATATTAACAAAACATGCTCACCAATCCTGTCATAACAATACAGGCCCAATAGTTTAAATGATGTCTTTACCAAACATGTTTTGTGTGTGACCACTACATAGACTCCCAGAACACAGTTATGGTAAACAGAAAATCTCTATTAATCCTGTGAGAGAATTTTAAGTACAAGTTTACTGGTATTTAGCTTAATGTGTGCTGGGAAAATATATTGAATGCTTGAAAATTCGTCCTATCATTTCTATAAGAAGCCCCAGCATCAATTAATATTCGTAAGCTCTTTCATTTAGTACTATATTGCAGCCTCCATGATATGATATGCTTTGAATCATGAGCTTTTCCTTTCTTTCTTTATATCTTACTCATTCTAATACCATTGACCTTGACTTTCCAAAAATCAACACAGGAGGTACAATTAGATTTTCCTGTTCTGAAATGACACCTTGTTAAAATTTAGATTCAAGACAGAATCTCCTGTCAATGTCTACCTTCTCTCTTTTATTCCCCATCAAAGAAAAGATTCGGCAAGCATCTGCTTTAGTCGTATGGCTTTCCAGTTCTTTAAGATAAAAATTAAGACATAAGGACACACGGGCAAGGAACAACAAAGATGGCTGCAAAGAGCCGGGTAAAGAATCTCCAGGCTGAAATATCCAAACCACAAGTACTTGAATGACCGACCACATTTTGCATTGTATTAGCATCAAGCGAGGAGGGCTGTGGTTGTTGTGGTTGTTTCAAACAAACAAAATGTAATTTGTATTATATTGGGTTGGACAGCAAACCTTAACCGGATGTGGAAATAACAAGCTAAAGGTTTTTGTTATGAGCATTATGTTTTTCAGTGTGTAATTAACTTCTGCTTGTTGTGAACTTGAAGTGAGTTGAGATTATATTGTGCTCATACAACGCTCATATATTAGATTTTGCTTGTAAATTGTAATAAAATTGACTGAATGATGGCTCATGTTCTAAAAATCGGATAGTTTTGTTTTTTAAATCAAAGCACTTCACTTACATCCCAATGTTTTTTTTCCTAATCTATTATGGCAAAATACAGTATATATATATATATATATATATATATATATATATATATATATATATATATATATATATATATATATATATATATATATATATATATATATATATTTTTTTTTTTTTTATGTTGCCATCCATATACTAGTGGGATTTACTGTGAATGTGACCGTCTTCTTAATTCTAGTTCCATTTAAAATTTAAATCTTGAGGTCCTCCAGCAGAGTTCGAGCTAGAGAGAGATAGTTTATAGGAAAGGTGAATATATAAATCACCAAGAAGTTGTTGATTCAACCATCTGAAAAGATCCCAATTCAAAATCCTCACCGACATACTTGTGATGTACAAATCTGTATTACAAGATGGCCGATTTCAGACAAATAAAATTTAGTAGTTGTACCTATTCCCATCCAGCTCTCTCAAGCCTTTTACTGTCCTTGGCTAATGGACAGGGACACTATATCATCTGTGTAGAGCTCAGCAAACAACAAAATAAATAGACAATAAAATAGAAGCCACTTTCCCTACAACATAAAGCATCCACAAAAGACAGACAGAGGACGCAAAGTAAGCACTCCGTCCAACAGGAATGCTGTCAGCTGTAGCTGCTCCTGGTGGCTTTCCAGTTATCATAAACACCTTCTATTCAATCCCCTTAGCTCTTAAGTGTGGTATTTGCCTTTCTGCAAATATTTGAGCGCGGTACTTCAACCCAATACCATTTTCAAAATATGGCTGGCAATTCAAATATGCCAGTCAAGTCTTCAATATCTTGAACTCTAAAATTATGTTTGTAAGGTATCCCGACTTTTACTAATAGATTTCACGTGTGGTTCTGCTTTTAGATTTTTTTTTTTCCTCCACTTATAAGTGGTGTTTTCTTCACACTGCATATTTTCTTAATTTCTTCATTGGAATATATATATTTTTTCTATTAAATCAAGTAATGTTCATGAACCAAACAGATCCAACATTTAATGTCCCGTGAAGATTCTTCATGTACATATTTGTAACATAATTGAGGAAGAAGTTAATGTACCCCTTAAGGGATGGTGGGCGTTTGTCATGTTTATACAGTAAGTATTCTCTACAAAGGAATCCTTTTTGTGTTTTTCAATCTTTCCTTTAACGGAATTTCCTTGTGGGAAACAACGGTACATGTCCTGCAACATTCAACTATGTTAACAAAATACAGTACATGTGTAACAACACAAGCAATAAAATTCAAAAATACATTGTCCAAAACCTATCTATTGAACAAAAACTGTAGTATTTAGAACATGCAAAAATGCAAAAATATGCTCCATAAGATGTACTGTTTCTAAAATAATGCCAATACAGTACAGTGCGGTACTTAACTTCAGTGTTGTATGCTGTACTTTATTTTTAATGTTGAGTTTTGACCGAAAAAAAATAGTCTATTTTGAATTGTTGTGTTGGCTTCATTTCTTGCTTTATGAAGCTTGCCTGCATATCACACTTGTGTTGCTAATTGCAAGTAACTGTCCCGGTGATCATCTCTGATGTCTGGTGATTCTTGTGCGTCGAGCCACAGGCAATTTCCTCTGAGAAAGTAAATTGCCAGAATACTAAGCAAGAATGAATTAATTGTTGTTCAAACTCTTGTTGATTTGAGTCTTTCCGACTCTGAGCGTTTTCTGCTTCGCTCAATCAGACGCATTTCACGGTCACTCCTCCACAGTCATTTCCGTTCTTTTTCTTATGGATGCCATTATCTACACGACGTAAATGAATAACATTAAAATTGTAATAACAGCCAAACTCATAACAATAAATAGTGACTTACATGTTTTGGATCCAATTATATTAGATTTAAAAAAGGAAAAGTGGATACTTCTCCGTTATATAGAGCGGGAACTTCCTGTGTTTGAGTTAAAGTGGTCCTCCAAATAGCTTTAGGGTTCCGGATACCGAAAGTTCCTTTGCAAGGAATCGATCGTAGATAGTTTTTTTTTTTTTTTTTTTTACGGGGTTCGGGAATTTCCGTTTGACAGATGTCCATAGTAGATGTCATTTGAAATGTTTTCAAATGATTCAATCTTTTTTTGCGGGAATCGATCATAAATGTAATATAATCATAGAAAATTGAATGCATACGTTTTTGTTTTTTTTTCCCGGGGTTAGGGAATTTCCGTTTGACAGAGGTTCGTAGATGGGAATACTTACAAGTGCAACTAAAAAAATTTTCAAATGATTCAAACACTTTTTCAATCATTATTTTTTGGTGGTAGATGAGAAAAGGGCTCATTGTTTGATTATGTAACACAGTTGCAGTTACAGTTTTTTGTCAGAGGGCCGGGATGACCGTGATAAAATACATTTTGGGTGTATTTGTCACACTTCCAACTAGTTTTGAAATCAGAAAGAGGGTGAGGTTGAAAAGCGCTTGCTTTTTCCCCCAAACAATTTCAAATTGACTTACAAATGTGATATTTTGACCTGAAACTTGAATTGGAATGGGCGTTTCGCGGGCCAAGTAAAATGATGTGGCGGGCCGGATCTGGCCCCTGGGCCTTCAGTTTGACACCTGTGATGTAACATCATCACATAAGTGCCCTTGCCATCATTCTGAATTACAAACACGATAGGTGGATTTATGAGAGTTCAGTTTGATCTCACGAATTCATCTTCGCAACCTTCAGGTAAATGTGATTGGACTATTTGGTGACTTTGAGGATAATGATGACGATACTTTTTCCAGAGCGGTCCTACCAGAGCAATGGTTTCTTCTGATCCAGATATCGTGTCACGATATTGAGACAAGGAAACAATTACACGTAAAATGACTCACACAATTTCAAAGTTGCCCAAAAGTCTGGCTTGTCCTCAACAGTTACATTGGTCAAATTCAAAGTTCAGTGATCTGGCATTTTATAACAGGGATGTGTCCAAAATAGACATGACATTCTGCTGCTTCTCACCTGTCCCTTTCACACATATATCGATATGGTTCTTTGAGTGAATCCACCGCAGGCCAATCTTTATAACAGTATACCCCGAACCTGCCCTTCAACATGTATACAGTGACTTGAGTCATTAAACATTATTTTTGCTACAACGGGTTTTGTGTTAAGGTAGCACGGATCAACAACCATTTGTCAAAGTGAAAAGAGACCAGCTGTGAGGGGGTGAGGGTTCGGGTAAGAAACTCATGATTGACATGTTCGCTTCTGCTATTCAGTTCAACAGTCCAACTGCATGCACTGTAACCCACCATTGACAAAGATGTACCCAGCTTTCATATTTTAAGGTGAAATGTCTTCCAGAAACAAAAGTATGTCCATTTGCCTCAATTATTTGAAAGCTGAAAAGCAACACAAAGATTTACGCTTGTTTTTCTCTTTCCACCTGTTTGCATTTGTCATCCATCCCTCGAGCTGTGCTGTGCAAGTGTCATGCAGTGTCATGTCGGAACCATTGATCAATTCTCTACTGAAGGGTCTGATTTATAACATCATTCTTCTTTTTATTTTCCAGCAGTGGATGTCCTGTGGCAGTCTTGGTACTCTGACATATGGTCAAGTGACTCGCGTGTGTCTGTGGAGATGTTGCCATGTGTGTGGTGTGCTGTCTCAGGTCCTCCTCACTCACTATAAGAGCAGTAAGGCTAAAACTGAACATATCCAAACATATGAAAGAAAAGTTAGATTAGGCAGAG
Organism: Hippichthys cyanospilos; assembly: GCF_059441005.1. Classification (NCBI taxonomy): domain Eukaryota; kingdom Metazoa; phylum Chordata; class Actinopteri; order Syngnathiformes; family Syngnathidae; genus Hippichthys; species Hippichthys cyanospilos. Next base: position 13,607,601 of record NC_142376.1, on the reverse strand, counting down.
CCAGATAGATAGATAGATAGATAGATAGATAGATAGATAGATAGATAGATAGATAGATAGATAGATAGATAGATAGATAGATAGATAGATAGATAGATAGATAGATAGATAGATAGATAGATAGATAGATAGATAGATAGATAGATAGATAGATAGATAGATAGATAGATAGATAGATAGATAGATAGATAGATAGATAGATAGATAGATAGATAGATAGATAGATAGATAGATAGATAGATAGATAGATAGATAGATAGATAGATAGATAGATAGATAGATAGATAGATAGATAGATAGATAGATAGATAGATAGATAGATAGATAGATAGATAGATAGATAGATAGATAGATAGATAGATAGATAGATAGATAGATAGATAGATAGATAGATAGATAGATAGATAGATAGATAGATAGATAGATAGATAGATAGATAGATAGATAGATAGATAGATAGATAGATAGATAGATAGATAGATAGATAGATAGATAGATAGATAGATAGATAGATAGATAGATAGATAGATAGATAGATAGATAGATAGATAGATAGATAGATAGATAGATAGATAGATAGATAGATAGATAGATAGATAGATAGATAGATAGATAGATTGAGTTAGGCTTTTGTTTTTCTCTCTATGTATCTGCACTCAGATTGCCTCTATGGAGTATTTATAGTACTTGAATATCCTACAGACAATTTAATCAAATATCGAGTATTCGGATGTTTGTTTTTTTGTTTTTCTTTGCCTGCTGAGAAACAATTATAAACACAGAAGACATATAACACATATCCAGGTGAATAACAGATACATTTTTATAAACGTTTGATTGTTACTTTTTTTCATATATCATTTAACTAAAACTGTGCTTCGAAGCACACTACTGTTCTCCACTAAAAACAATGAATTTAGACAAATCTCTCTTCTTAAATTTTGGTCCAAGAAACAATTTTGCTGGCAGAAACTGCAGATAAGTCAGCATGGTTTGTTAAAATGTCATCAGTACAAACGGCATCTATGCCCAGCTGTCAGCAGCAAAATGCCCAGCGATTAAACTCTTATCACACCAGCCCATATGGAGTACTCAAGGACAGCTACCTAGCGGCTAATTTATGCTAGGTACAACTCCGGCCCGAGCCACCGGTAAACACTGGCAACACGTTCTATATGTCAATGTCAGCAATTAAACTGTTTAGTAGCTCCCTAAATTTGCAATTGAATGTGATTTCAAAACAAATTTGTGTTGTTTGTATCGGTAGACGAGAGCAACCACTGCAGTAGAAACACTAGTCAAGTTGTTACTCCAGCAACACATTGCCGGGAACAACTTCAAAATAAAATTTACCAAGGTAGGACCTTTCTCTATTGTTGCTGAGAGAGTGAGAAGTACAAAATACATAAATTATCCCAGGAATTACAATTTATATTTGTTCTCTTTATTTTCACTAGAGACATAAAAGCGAAGCAAGAAATGAAGTTCCAGTGTCACTACATCCCAAAATCAAAACTGAGAAATTCCTCATTGATGTTCAGCAGCCAGAAATTCATTGTCAGCAAAATGTGAAAAAGATTGTGGAAGAATCGAGAATTTACATCACCAAAGACAATTTGTACATGAAGCATAACTGTGAAAATGGGACACATAAATCACATTAGCTGTAACACCCTGCCATCGATTACCGACAGGAAAACAAATGGGGACGTTAAGGCTTCCCATCTTAAACAATCCCATAAGGCTTCTAACCACCAATTGGGAAACATGAAATAGATGAGCTAAAGGTGCTCCCGTGGGGCTATAAGTTCCAACAAGGAGATGGACTGCCCTCTGCTCTTGTCAGACTTGCAGGCAGCACATGGTGGATTTCAGTCTCTGTGACTGACACTGTATATGTCTATGTGATTGGGTTTTTCAATATTTACATGTTGGCAGATTTATCCAGATTTATTAAAGCACGAAAAAACTGTAATTTTGATGCCACAATCACAGAAAAGATTGAACCTTTTTCAGGTAGAGAAGTTGTAAAACTGCCAAAGATTGCAGCAAAACCCTACTCAAAGGAAAACATGAAAAGTTTCAAGTCTGCATTACAATTAGTCTTACATGGCAGATGTGTAACTTGCTATTGTTCACAGCAAAACCAAGTGAGACAGAGTGCCTAATTAGTACTCATGAGTACAGATTGTCTTTAATATAATGTATCAAATTGTTCACAGTCAACACGGTATCCTCTGAAAAATAGCTTTCATGTGCAAAATAAAATACAGGCAGATGTCAGCCGAAACAAAAGCATCTATACTAATTAACCTTTTAAAATGATGTCAGATGTTTTTAACTAGAATAATTCTTGTTATGTTTATCACTTTGCCATATCATACAGTAGCTACTTGTGTGTGCGCGTGTGTGTGCGTGTGTGTGTGTGTATGTGTTCCATATGTAAACAAGCACATCAAATTAATTTCTATTTCCCTTGCAGAGTTGTCTACGATACGACCCAGTCCACATGCCATGTCATGACGCCATATATGAAAGAATGCAATCTTATCAAACAAAAATTTGAGAGAATGTTGATATGATTGTATTCTGCTATCTCATTTATATCAATAACTCACAAAATCCCCTCTGAGCAAGACATATGGATCAAACACAAGAGCTGTTTTGACAGTAAAATATGTTGTGAACCTACAGTAGCTTGAGTGAAGCTTGCTCCTTTATGGTCACCATCATCATCATCATCATTTATAAGTTCCTTCTGTGTACTTTGATGCTGCATGTTCTTTCTCATGATCATTTTCACATCACAAGACCAAAGACAATAAATGGCCATTTTCTATGTCACGTCTCCCAAATTGCTACAATCTCACCTAGCATTTTGCAAACATTTTATAATTTATTTTAGTGTTGCACAGGTTTAGAATTTAGTCTCTGGCGTCTTTTGACAGCACATTAAGTCTTGGCTATTTAGAAGGGGAAGAAATGATTCCTCGGAGAGATATGCTTAATACACATGACGAGTTGAGATCAGGAGTATTAGAAAGTGGTTGATTTAAAAGCAATGTGCCACATGGGCACCATCCAGTCTTTGAAAGACAGAATTTTGGCTGCACTGTTAGGAATTCTCTCAAAGAATGTATAACATGCATTTTGACTGATATTCTCACAGTAAAAATGAAAAAAAAAAAAAAAAGATATGACAATGAAACTGTTTATTCATTGGTGAGTAAATTTCCAAATTGAAAAGGTTTAAAAAAAAAAAAAAATTCCCATCCCTGAATAATCTTGTGAAACAGGTAAACACAAAGCAAAGAAAGCACAAAAGAAAACCGTGAAAATAAAAGATCAGTTCCTGTTCTTTAGTCGAAATTTAAATTCCAATTTCGGCTATTGAGCTCTGTGAGTCTCCTGCACTTCAATTTGTGGGACTTTGTGCCTGAATATTATGAGTACTTTACTGATGTGATATGAGTGTCTGCAGTGTCAAAATGGTAGCACCCTTTATTGAGAGAAAATTCCAAGATAGCAATAATATTTTGATGAAGTGATTAGGCTGCACATTTTCCTGAGAGGCTTTTTGTTAACCTGTCTGCTCTGTGCTCCACTCACAAGATTCGGCACTAATGGATTCGGTATAGCCACTTAAATAAACTCAATGGTACAAACTACATAGTGTATAAATAAAATGAGGTGTCTCCATGGATCTCTGTCTGGTCAGTGTTAACAATGAAGATAAAGAACGTAGTGTTTTCCCAGCAAACTAGTGCATTCTTTCAGGCCCTGTGTAATGCACTAATTTGTTTACAGCCTTCTTAGATTTGGCCTCATTGATAAATTTTCTGTTTATGCAAGGCTCTGCGTGGTTGTCTGGGGTTGAGTCAATCGAATTTGGCGCGATGATGTGGCCATTTGCCCATTTAGACGTATTTGAATATAAATGCACCGTATTAATCAAAGTGTCAACATCCTAAATTAGAAATTGCTGAAAAGATGTACCTATAATCCTCTAAACGAGTGAGCCATGTCATATGTTACTCCCCTAGGACCTGCATAGGTGTGTGGTCTGATAGTGTTGAACTCGGTTATACTAATTTCTTGAGTTTATTTATTGGTTAAGACTTTTTTTTTCCAGAAAAATATGTAATTCCTGATAAAACAACATGTTTGTAGACTCTTGGTAGAAATTCAAGTTACACGCTTTAGTTTGGGAGCAAAGCACATTAACAGCATGTGCCATCGCCAGAGACAGGGCTTTGCAAACAGCTGCACTAACGTTGAACCATGAATGACAGGAGCTATTAATCACTCAGTGTACCTGTGATGGGTTTGTATAATCATCGAAGCTTAGGCAAATATAATTCTAAAATCTGTGGCCGGTAAAAGCTGCTGCGGCAGTTGAGGATGGTTTGCATGGTTGTAATTGAGAGTGTTAATTAAAGTGAATCTCCTCTTTAGAAGTTGAAGGGTTGTTAGAATGTAATCAAGTAATGAAAAATGAGTCCCTAAAATTAGAATTGCATATTTAATTAATTTAACTAACTGTGAGAATTAGCAAGGGTAGCAACAGAAAAAAAAGAGTGTAGTTCATATAACAGGAAAATATAGTAGTGTTTTCTGTTTCAGGTGCATAGACTCCGTAAAAACATCCACATTAATTGCCCTACCCTTGCCTTACTGGTGCTGTGTTATATTTTTGTAGTGAATCCCAAGGTGTAATTAAGTTGCTGCGAATGGCTGGTGACCAGTCCAGGCTGTCCAGGATGAGATCCACCTCATCTGTGACCCAAATGAGGAGAAGTTGTAGCTGAAATGAAAAGATGAAAGTACAAAATGAATGTAAATATATACATGACTATGTTGCATAATTCTTCAGGTGATGTTTTGAAGTACAGGGGAGCCACGTATCATCCTAATACCCCTGAGGTCTTAAAATTGCTAAGTTGACCTACCTTTTACATAGCCACTCATTCCACACATCAGTGTCCTTTTTGTTACCCTCACAGGGTGTAGATCTTACCTATGTCACACAATATAGATCGATCCAGAATCCTATGTAGGATTGTAATGGTCATATTCCGTTTTATACTGCTATTGTTCTCTCTTTTCTCCCTGTTCATCCACTCTCAACTCTTGCTCTGTCAGACTGCACTTTCCAATCAACATCCATCACAATATTAATAACCACAGAAGGAGTATATCAAACTCCCCTGTTGCAGACAAAAATTGTTTCAGCAACTAAGGGTACACAGATCCTCCATTTTGCATGATCAAGCAGCTAGGACAGGTTTAATAAAAACTGAACGTTACCTAATTATCCAAGATGTTTATTAAATAAAAAGGGTGACAAAATAAGGGACTAACTGTGATCACTTCATTATAGTCATCATTGAAGATTTTCTTTTCATCGAACCTTAACTCTCTAAATACATGCTTTCCCTATGATGATTGACTATGATGATAATCTCACCCTGGACTGGACAATGACTGGGATGTCACAGCTTATGACACTGTGTTTGTCATAAGCTCCTGTCGTTGTTGGGAGGGCAGAAAGAAGACAAAAGGGGAGAGCATGTCCAAGTTGTCGATCCAATGAATAGTGAATTTGATTTAAAAAAAAAAAAAAACGTCTCAGTGGCAACTTTGATGAAGGTTGAGTGATATGCATATTTGTATGGAGCTTGTTTACTACAGCAGCAGATAGAGTTTGGCCTACCACATGCAAAGCACCTAGCTAAGAGTGCAGCCATGGGGACCAATAGCAACAAAGACACTAATGTAGCGAGCGAAAGCATAGCTCTTTGCCAAACTCAACATGAAATCACTCCATGTTTGACCAAGTCAGATGGATTATGTATTATTTCATGTCATTTTTTTAATTATTTGGCAAGTGACACAAATAGCACCATTCTTCCCAGCACTCCCAGCGTCATGAGTTTCAAATACTACAGGATGTAAATTGTTACACAGTAATAGCTTCTTTTGATAAACAATAAATGATTTAATCCACTTTTTTGTTGTTGTTGTACACCCATTTTTTGATCCACCAGAATAAAAACAATATATCTAAATGGGTAAAAAATATGGCTCAGAGATTTTTGGGTGGGTTGAAAAGATTAATTAGATCATTCATTAATCCCTCATATTTTAAAAATCTTTGAAAGCACTATTAAATAAATATTTTTAAATATTTCCTTTTGTCGAACGTCCCGAGGTTTAAACGGGCAAGTCGGTGTGATTGTCATCTGTCAGCTCAAATGGTGCACCATGAATTCTGAGTACCTAAAAGAACTGATGCAGCTACTAGATGAAATATCTGTTTCAGTCTGATGATGAAACACAAATTGTTTGTGTTGTCGCTGCTTTTTAAAATACGAGAGTGGAAATTTAAAGAGTACATCAGACGAGAGAGTGATGTTGTCTTCCTGGTATGAGGCCTTCCAAAGTTGCCGAGATAAAAACACCACACACTGCAGTGCTTTGCCACCAAAACTCATTAAACAGAAAAAGATTGAAGCTACTGAGAGGACTGGATAGAGTGCTTTAATATAAATGCAAGAATGGAGAACTGGAATATAAATGAATAAAGACATTTGTGACATTTCAAAAAACCTTGCACACTTTTCCTTGTAATTAAAATAAATGGTGTGATGGAACTGGTAAGTTCATCTATCAAATACCAATACTACTGTCAGTGGCAGTCTTGTTTGGTGCCATACTGAGCTAAACCCACGTGGACACATATAGCAAGCTGGGTAATTAAAGTCATCATAGCAATTTTGAAAAGAAACCTATAATATTCCATTACCAATCTATATGAGTGTCTTGAGCTTTTATTTTGTTGAGAATCTCTTCAACTAGATGTTTGTATTGCTAGCCATGCATAAAGAAATGTGTTAGCAGGGCAATTTGAAAACCTCCTTTACGCCTTGCAAGTCAAGAGAAGGGGAGATTATAAATTGGGATCGCTTCACATTTGTAGTTGATAATGCTAAAAGGTGATGCTGAAAGCACTCAGCACTCTTCATAAAAAACATTCCCCTTCTTCAGGAATCTTTTCAATGCTTAAAAGAACTTCCTTTCAGCCTCATTTCATCAGGGAAAATGAATTCTGACTTTGAGCTCACAGTGGAGTATTTTCAGAAATGCTTAAGCGATGTCCTCAATTCAAAATTCCCTCGGACACTTTTCTCCCTACTGACCCGTATATGGTGCTTTTACTTGAATCAACTACCTCGAAGGGAAGTAATGTTTCCTCTCAGCCATGCAGGGCAGACACTGAAGCCCTTTTGGCAGACTCCCCAGCTTTCGCATCATGTTTTCAATGACCAAAACGGTGAAAAGTCCAAATAGAACGCTTCATTCCTTGCCATTCTCCTGCCTCTTAGACTGGGAGCAAAGTTGTGTGTGCCTCTACTGCAATGAATGACAGAAACAAGGAAAGCACTTTTTTTATTGCTCTTGCTTCTCTTTCTATTCCACAAGTGATACGATTCAGTGCCTCTTCCCTAATTGACCACTTATCGATGTAAACGAGCGTCCTCGTGTTACCTGAGATGCAGTGTAGCGCCCAAAAAAACTCGCACTCCAAAGTAGAGATAACCCTTTTCTATTCTTCTACATGTGTATTAAATCATCTTTAGAGAGATTCTAGCAGCGCAACATTTCTCACATCTCTCAGTAGATAGGTAAGGAACACCATTATAAGCTGTGCTTGCACGGTAATAACCTTTTAGTTTACACAATTAATTATTAACTCAAATGTTTCCCATGACAAGATGAGCTAAAATCACACAGCCCTGCTTAAGAACATTTAAATTTATCAAGAGTACTTACTTTTAGACCGTGTTAAAATGTACTCCATGTGAGATGCTCTTAATCTTACAAGACGACTACACTAGTATTCTCTGGTTAAGCCTGAGATTGGCTTTAACAAGTGAAATAAATATATAGTGCTGGCAGTGGCGTAGCTGCTACCAATGCTCACTGACTATAAATGCACTTTAAGGCAGGTTAAATCGGGTGAACAGAAAGTTCAAGGCAAGGACATGAGGGCAGATTCGACATTGTATATCAGTTTATTGGTTCTCCTGAATTCAGATTACCTGGAAGGTTTGCATTCACGTGAGCACAATCTCTAATCTCATTTAGAAAGGTGAACAGTTTATCACAGACTCATGCATAAGCAATTAGATGAAACATAATGACTTAAACATCAGCAAGTCTACTCAAGGGTAATTAATCAAGTTGTTTCAATGTGCAGGAGTCGCATCTTAAGTTTTAAGTAAGATTTTCAGATTCATGTTAAAGCTGCAATTAAAAAAAAAAAAAACAGTGAAGAGGTATTCAGCGTGAAAGCACTGTGTGTGTTCTCCTCCTTCAGGGTGTGCAGCACTCTCAGCCTCTTTGACTGCAGCTCTCGTTTTCGTACAAACATGTCAGCCGGCGCTGAATCAATTTCTCCAGCGGCGGCTTAGGTCCGTTTACATTTTTCAATTCATTTATACTCATTATCTGGAAATAGCCGGAGGCAGAAGCAATCTTAGCATCTGTATTATTGAGCCCTCAAAATCATTTCTCGTGCGCTGTTTTGGTTTTGCATCGAAGTCATCAGCAGTCAGGAGAATTCTTTCTAGCAAACGTGGAATAATGGCTTGTAGGGAATCATTGATTGATTATTTTGACAGTTGTGGGTATTATAAAAAGTGTATTCTTTTCTGACTTGATTTTATATATATATATATATATATATATATATATATATATATATATATATATATATATATATATATATATATATATATTTTTATAAAAGAATGCTTTGGGGTACACTGGCTGAAAACCAACGAATCGATACAGAAATGCAATAGTCAGTTTGGGGCAAATAAAATGCCCCCACACTTCATCAAATGATATTAAATCACTTTCTTTCAATGAGATGCATTTTTAAGTGTTAGGGTTAGGGTTTGTGACTGAATATGCTTCGGTATGACTGTGAGTATGTAACACAAACGCAACACAGCAGTCTATCTCTAACCTACACCAATAAATAAATAATAATGAATGAACTCTGACTTTGAAGTCAATATGTGCTGTAAGTAACCTCAAAATATAAACCCGGGCCCTCATGTTTGATGCAAATATGCACCCAAGGGGCATTAAGCAGGTAGAGATGACATCAGAGCAATCTGCATGGATGATTCACATTAATGCTATGACACCAATGCCACATCAATGCATCTCTCAAGGGAAAATCTTGGATTTGAATTTATAATAGTGCTCAGCCTCAATAAGAATACTGATTATAAAACACTTTGCAATTAGTATCTTAACGCATTCATCAAATCGATGATGACATTCTTTTTAAAGAAAAATAATATAGAATTTTGTTTTATGCTGTCATCTATCCTTCTATTCCTTCCTTCCATTTGGTTGACCTGCAAAATTCACCAAGATACCTCAACATGAACCAAAATATGATTGAAGCACCGTTAAGTGAAAAGAGAAGAGAACACTTTCGAACAAACAGCAGCTGCCTCACGCGCCTATTCCCAAGGTGTCACTGACAAAAGTCCTCCATAAAGATGAAAGCAACTAATAAAGAGGTCTTATCTGTGATACAGTGTGCACAATGTGAGAAATCTTGATGATATTTTCACCTGCCTGTAATGCGAGTTGTTGTCCTTTGTGTGTCATTGTTGAACAGACTTGTAATTATATTCAATCCCTGCAACAAAATGATAATGTTATGATTTGACTGGCAATATTAGACTGGTATTTATTTGGCTTGTCATGTGAGATGACATCGTTTTTCATGACACTTTGAGTTGATGCAGTGCTTCTCAATTCATTTTTGCAAAGCATCCCAAGGAAAGAGAAAACATTCCACTCGTGCGCTGCAGTGATGATAAATGAGCTCATTATCGATGAAAATTGCATAAGTATACCTAAAATTGTGTCTTTATTAACAATATCTACTTCCCCAAATGTTAACTTTACTATTTAGATGGGATTTACACAGCATACAGCTTATTCCGAATCTGAAAAAAAAGCTTAAAGTACATCAAAGTGCCTAAAATAAAAATAAAAATAAAAAAAATGCAATCCTTATTTAAACTAGAAACATTTTTGAACGACTGAACCATTTAATGCTGAATATATGGAACATTAACGCAAATATCTTATGAATATAGTATAGGGTGTCACGTTCTGCCTGGGTTTTATTCTGTTGTGGGTATTAGTATAGTATTCTAGAGGCCGATGGTCGCCCTTCCCTGAAAGTTTAGTTTAGTTTAGTTCTCGTTTTTTGATATTTTGCCCAATTTTTGTATATTTTTGTCCCTTGCCTCGTTTGTTGGTTAAAACCTCAATTTTGAGCACATCCCTTCCTGGCTTCCTTGCACGGACAAACGTATGGTACTTGTCAAAATCCAATCAAAATCATGACATACATGGGTAACGTAATCACACAACTAGACAATTTCTTAATTTCTATCCTCCATAGGTGCATTTCCATTACTCTCAGATTTACGCAAAATGCAAGTTGCGCAAAAAGTAAACTGATATCATGAGGTGACATGCCAAAATGAAAGTATTTTGCAGTGAATGAATTTTTTTTTTGTTTGTTTTTCACTAGTCCTGTGACTTACCTCTCACATGCATTTGAAGTTAAATGACTAGTATCCCTTTTATCCTTGGATTCACAGTGGTTGCAGAACATGAACTAAAAAAAATAAGTATTCCTACCGAGACTGAGGTTTTATAAACAACTCTGTGCATTGTAAGCATTGTGTGCCTGTCTGCCCGCTCGCTCCTTCTCTTCCCATTTGTCAGGTCATCCAGAGCACAAATTCGAAAAGAAAAGGAATGCTTAAATTTGTATTTTTCCTTAGTTTGGTGTCCACTCACCTGGTTTGGTTCAAGGATTGAACTTGCTTAGCTGCCGGCTTCTTCGTACCTTTTCTGCGAGGAGGCATGTGCAGGCACAATGCATGCTGTGTATATGCTTACGCCTCAGAAGCAAAATATTCCATGGAAACACCTACAGGTCGAAATTGTATTTGATTGGAATCATAGAAATATCGCTTTTATTCAGCAAAAAACTGTAATGAAATCACAACTAATAAATCTCCCATCAGTTGTCTGTTTCTTCCTCACAACACTTCCTCATTTTTACTATAGAGACAGAAAATAACTTGAAGACGCCATGGCAAAATCAATGTATTCGAGTTATTTATTGAGCGGCTTCACTTCTCTAATAAGTGACATCGACATGCATCCACGAATTTCCTGTAGTCAAAATAGCAAGATGTTTTGTAGTACACAACTCAGCGTTCCCTTTGAAGGAGGTAAACAGATCACATTTATCCATCCATCAACTCAAATATTTGGTTTGGAGAAGGGGTAACACAGGGGTCTAGTTTTTGCGTTTGATTACATTGCCGTTCAAAACTTCAATATGGCCAATTTAGGAGTTGTGAAAGTGGTCGGGATTGTATGTCAAGGTATTTAAATATTATAGAAAGCAGACATCTATATTCGTCTGTGCGGCAATTTATTAAATGCATAAGTACAGAAAAAGCCATTCATCACACATATGGATTCCTCCTGAGTTGATTCTAAGTTTATCGTTTGCCTTTTCACTTTGTTCATGAGTGCAGCCAGCATTCCCTCCTTGCTTGATAGGATGGCATTTTCACTTGCATCTAACGCTATTTGTTGTCCTTTGCGTGTCATTGGTTAATGAATTTTGGGATGATAGGCAATCCCAACCTGCTTCCATGCACTTGGGTCCATTTTTGCCACCACACCACCAAACTTCTCAATACCTGACGAAATGTCACGTAAAATGGGCCTGTTAATGAAACAAAGGTTTTGTAATGATTATAATTTGACTCTGGACCAGATTAATTTATTTTATTATGTTAATTTATCCTGTACATGATGATGGTGTTGGCTTTTTTGCACTGTAATTTTAATGCTATCACTTTAAAGCCCTGGAAAAAAAAAGTCATAAATGAAGACTTTAAATAGATTTTAAAAGGTGTTGTGAGACGTGTGCGTTTTATTAAAACAATTCCTCGTTGAAAAGTTGTATTTGAAAGAATAAAAGTTTGTGACTGTTGCCCCAAATTGTGTTTTTGTCACACTTCTGCGAGATAATTGCTTGGACCATCTCTTCACAGAAACTGGCAGTGGCCACCGTCTCCCTCTTTGCAGGATCATGTAATGCCTGTGTATGAGTTTATTGTGTTGCTACTCCATTAAGGCAGAATCACTTACTGAACAGCAGATGGGATAGAAATGTGTGGAAAGTGAAGTGATGGTTTTGGTTATTAGTTCACACAGAAGCTGGAGATAGTTTGATGTCCTGATAATGATTAGAAAATGTTCTGAACAAGTAAGCATTTGTTCAACAACCCTGATGACAAAGAACATACAACAAAAGACATGTTTTTTTTATGATTTGTTTTTCTTTTTGCTGCTTGTGCTCCTGTTACCCGACTTACACAGTGGTTCCACTATGCCAGGCTTATGTGCCAACTCTTATAGCCTCCGCCTAAGGCTGGTATTTTTTGCAACTTTCTTCATCTGTACCATAGCCAGATCCACTTTTCCTCTCCATGCAGTTCTGTCTGCTGCAATCCATCTTTGCTTGGTCTTCTCTTGTGCCCCCGGACTCCATTTCCTGAAACTCAACTTATCCTACTCGGCACAGCCAGCCTCACTCTCCTCACCTGCCTATATTTATTTTCGATGCATTCCAACACCCACGCTTTCTCTTCAGATACTGCATTTAGTTTATTTCCATTTTCAAATGAAATCTGGAGTTTGGCTAGTTGTTTTTTTTTTTTTTCTTTAAATGCCGAGGGAAATTAACTAAAAAAGGTTAATACTGATCAAATTAATATTATTGGATTGCGGTGGAACCTGGAGGCAAATTGTAGCTTTGAATTAATATACTATGGAACCTTATCATGGTTTAGCTCTTAGCTTCATTGAATCATATTTTAATTCGATTTTTCTCATTAAATAAAAATACTTTTAATACAGTCTAACACCCCACAGAAAACACCATCATTTTCTATTTTGCATCTTAATACAGGCTTAAAAAACTGGTTTTGGGTTGTAAAATACAATATAGAAATACATATGTGAACAAAATGTTATTATTGCATGTTGGTAAAAGTCACAAGGGTATAAAACTGGGGATGAGTCAAGTCAACTGAATTAATTCATATAGCCCTTAGTCACAAATCAGTCTCAAAGTGGTAAATAAATGGCTTTTAAAAGAAGTAGCAACAGAAATTCACTTCTACCTCAAATTCTAGGATGCAATACAAAAATAAACCAAGTGGCAACATGTGCCTTAAAAAACATTGAAGTCAGGGGAGTTTTACATCTTGATACCGCTGTAACCAGTTACAGGCTTCATCCTATTGATTGTTTATAAAACTACCCTAGTTTTACTAGCAAATTGGTGTACATATTATTTATGTCCAGCTCTTCACAGCAATGTTACATGTTGTGCCTTGTCCATTGGTCTTAAAGGTAACTTCGTTAATGTGGGTATAAAATGCAATCGCATATGTTCATTTCCCTGTTTATGGTGAGACTCCTGCATCAAGACTTTGCACAAGCTCAGCAGTGAAGAAAATGTTCATGTTCCATTGTTGTGTTTAGAAGAGACATTGCAGAACTACCACTGAGATGAGAGACTGCTGCCAACAGTGAGTTTCTCCAAAGCCATCCTGCGTATGCATCCGCATAAATTCCAATTCAATACTGATGCATGCCTACTTGGACAGACTGACGCACTTGGCTACATGCATAGTCTGAAAAATAATTTCTTCTGCAGCTCTCTCTCTCTCTAATTCTTTCTCTACTTGCTAATGATGCTGCAATCAAAAGAATACTAAAAGTCAAAGTATGAGTTTGTCCGATCCACAAGCCTTCTGACTATGCATATAAATCCACTGTGTATCAACTTGTCTTTATTAGTATCACGGGTAGGCTAAAGCTTTTAACTGGTCACCAAGGAAGAAAACACTCCTTTACACGTTTCACTCATGGACAGTTAAGAGACTCTGGTTCGGTAGAAAATGCATTGGTGGAAATAGCTGTTATAACACTACTTGGCTTAGCTCCATAATTTTGATCTCACTGTATTCACGCATCACTGCCATAGGTAGTCTGTTATCTGGAATGGGGCTCTTTGTGAAACCTGACAAGAGACAGGGCATAGACAGTATTCACAGTAGAATGCTGAATTTTGTGTTCATGCTGGATGTGGAAAATTGAAGTGATTTGTGAAGATGCCTAGTATAATGTAATATCAGTTTACATGTGTAGATACGACTGACCCAATACTGTGTCGTTTTGCGCATGACAACCCCAAAAATTGGCTTGTTTTGGATAAAACAACTCAGAAAGTTGGGTCATTTAGGTTGTTTTTTTTTACCAAAATGCATTTTGTGCGTAAACAAGCGTTACTGTACATTAGATGCTAACACTTGGGCCACGATGCCCACTGAGTTTCCATTGTAAATTCGCATTGCCATAGCAGTGTTAAATACCCATAAAATTTATCATTTACTTCATTTCCTATTTAGTTTGACTGTGTTGTGTCACTGAACATCAAATTACAAATTACAAAATACAGCTACAAAACTACCATTTGTTGTAAAGTCAACTGCCACCATGTAACGCTTGACTAAACTTGCATTGGCAAAACAAAAAAGGACCACTTATGTCCCTAAACAATTCTTAAGATGCTTCACTCGTATCTCATTGTACTATAATGAGGTGATCTGACTTCCTATTTCTTTGTGATTGTAATTAAAAAGGTTTACCAGATTAAATATATCCCTTAGATTAAATATATCCCTTAAACATCAATTTAGGTTGATGTGTGTTCCTAGCTAATATAATAATTTATCTTGGGTTAAAAAAAAAAAAAACAACAACTGAAAAAAAATAACTGTTAGAGCACTAAAGCGAGCAGAATATCTGTCTAACTGCCGAAACATTACGAGCAGATGTGATACCCCATAATGTCTTGCAGCAGCGGGACGGAGACTTCTCATATGACCCCAATCGTCAACACAGCAATCCCACGCATTTGTTTCCCTAGCAACATATCCTCGACAACCTGCAATATTAAAGAAAATGGGTTCCTTGGACAAATTGTGCAACATTACCATAAACCTGTTGCAGTGAAGTATACACATACTTTCATGCACAGTCCCTGTTTAGCACAGGACGTAGATTAGCATATTTTGAGCCGTTTTCATTTGAGAAAGACTCGATGGTTGAGCCTATAATCCCTGAGCATGAGTCTTCTTGTATAAACTCCGAGTGCACATTCATGACACCGAGTCCACTCCAGTGAGAATAGGCTGTTTTCTCAGCAGTGTATCTGGGCCTAAGCCTCTTTCATGTTCTCCCATATCCACCCGCCATAGTAAACAGTCCGATACCTCTATCTGGCTTGCTACTTACTGTATGTTGCTGCCATTACTCGATTGCACAGAGCAGTCATTTCAGCTAATCTCAGTCCCCGTGATCCTCCGTCTGCCTTTCCTTCTATGTGTGTATTTATATAGACACTCAATAAGAAAAGCTAAGTCAGTCAACAATTTGTTGGAGTTTGTTCACGGTGAAAAAACTTGCAGTGTCTCTAATGAACGAGTGGTCCAAAATGTTGACAAAAATCCAAATCCTGTTCATGTTAACTGGTTGAAGCAAAACAGACAATCGACTGAATCCGATTTTTTTTTCTCTTTTTTTTTAATGTACTTAAAGTGCTTTGAGTGGGAAAAAAAATTATAAAAAATAAATCTTTCATTTGACTGTTTTCAGGTATATCAGGCAGTGGGTATTAGCCAGTGGTGATCCGTGAGGGCCTGCAAGCTCTTCTTTGCTGGCCTAAATATACCCATGAAAAGCATTTACTCATAAATATGTTTAAATAAAATTATCCTCCCTGTTCTATTATATTATATTTTCCTTTTTGCAGTGCTTCCAGTGTTATGTATTTCACTAAACTAGCATTTTTCTTTCAATTAAAAAAAAATAAAATTCAATTATATTTCAATCTAGCGTTGCCAGGTTCTCTGAAATCTGCCAGAGCCATCAGAATGAAAAGAGAAGGCCCTGTTGAGAAAAAGAGGAGAAAAGATGGATCTGGTTGTAGTTATACTTGGCACACTCCCTTACTAGCTTGTCTATTCCAGCAGGAAACATGTTTTATCTATCATTTTCATAAAGGTACAGTAGCAATGAACATTACCCATGGCTTACAGCTTTAGAGTAATGTTACAAATGATATTGCTAAGAATGCCTGTTGTTTGCAATTGATTGCTTTGGTGCTGGGACCCATATGAAGTCATATGAAGTTGAAGTTTGAAGTTGAAGTCTGTCAACTTTAATTGTTTCTTGAAAGCAACATTGAGACACCAACTATCAGCTGGGCGCCTAAAAGCTATAATAACTTGAAAAATGATTAATTATTCTTGACCATAAATGTTGCTTGATTTGCCTATATTAAGGGTGATGTACTGTTTATGTGTTGATCAAGGGTGCTCAATGTGTCGCCTGTTAGCCGTTTTGATTACAGAACAGCATTGTTTTTTGTTGTTTTTTTTTTCCTTAACAGAGCCTGCTCACTCTGGAGACAAAGATTATCAAGTGAGGTGAACATTGGTGTGATTATGCTCCTGGGAGGAATGTCAAAATAATAGCGTACCAAGGTTGTTCATGCCATTCATTGGTAACTTGCACCATAAATACAGTTTATTTTGAAGCAATCACTGGCTTCCTCACAACGTTTGGCTTTTACTAAGATACAATGGCTTGACAGGGAGCACTTTGCCCCATATGTCTTGTCGTGTATCTAAAAAAATAAACAGATCTTCTCCATTAGTTAAGAGTCCAGGGTGCACCCCATCCCTCATCAAAAGTCAGCTGGGAAAGCCTCCAGTGTACATGACCTAATTTGGACAATTGCATTAGCAAATGGATATATCGATAGAGGCTGATATAACTTTAGATTGTATTTTCATATTTGAATATTTTCTACGTAATCACAGTATATTGTATAGTTTTATTCCCACTCCACTGCCTTGATGAGGATAAAATCATGGACTGCTGAATGAACCCATTTTCCTCATTTTTTGATTTATAATTAATCACGATTCACGATTTAGTAGACTCATATTACAACACTGTGAGTTGCTGCTTTAAAATCAAGACAGCTTTTTTTGGCTGCCAACATGCCTCTAATCTATTTTCAGTCACGCTTACAAGCTTTATTCGCATCAAAAGTAACACAGGAATGTTTCTGTTGACTTATTTGACATACTTTCATAGTTTCTTGTCTTTTATTGTGGCCATTTGGTTCTGAGACACACCAAGTGCCAAAATACAATGATGAAATTTGATCAGTCAATTTTACACCTGCTTTGGTAGTACACATGTCCTGTTGTTTCACACTCAAACTCCTATCACTCCCAATTTAATGTTAGAATTACTTCCTCTGTTTGGTCCATGTTACATCATTTCCATATCTTTTCATCCTTTAGAGGAGTGCATACCTTTTTCCTTCTTCGCTGTTTAAATCAAACGTTCATCCATCGTCTGCTCTGTTGACTTGGCGACAGCTTTTTCATCTGATAAGCTGCAAAGATCCATAGCTCCTGCGGTGGTTTGATCTGACATGTTTGACTTTCCTCCTAATGAAATGTGTGAAACGAGATGAATGTTTTTTTAAAACATCTAATCTATCATCCATTCATTCAATCATCCACCCAAACAGTCATCTATCCACCTGCAGTCCAAAAAGGTTTACTCAAGATTTCCTATTACCTGTGTGAATGATTCTGCACAGGACACTGTAAATAATATAGAAACTTGATTAATATTTGTTTCCAATGATATATTGTAATGTAGTGCGTACATAATCTAAACATAAATTCCAGTTCTATTTTTCATTAGTTTGGTCACAGTTGAGACAACTATAAAGAAACTGGAATATCACAATACACTAATAAAACAGTTAGGTCTGAGGTAACTGTGAATCTTTGGACGGTAATTACAGTATATTGTTCCTTCATGTTTCCTGTGTGGCTTTGAGAAAAAGTCCCAATCGCTCTGAGGGACAAACGTGTACGCTTTGCTCCTTACTCCTTGACCGTTGATCCCACTCGTAACATTTCCCCATCAGAAAGTGCATTTCGAAAAACAATATGTTCAAATATAAAAGAGACTGTAAAAATTGTAAAATGAGTTAAGATCTGTAATTGATCTAATTAATCTAATTTTAATCCCACCTAAAATAAATCCTCAACTGGAGTTTCATTTTTCAATTTACACTGTATTATTGTGGCAGGTTATTATGATAATAATAATCAAAAACAGAAAAGGGGCTTTGCTCATTTATTATCCTTAATAGATGTCGTTGGAACCATTTACTTTTTGTTGAAGTTGAGGCTGACTAGTACCAAATATTGGCTGACACCTTTAGTTTTGACCCTTAGCGGGGACAATGCTGTTTTCTTTTGTCAATCACAAAATCATTTGAATATAAGAGGAAAATAGAACATTGTCTATCCTTTGTGTCACAGACTTGCTCACACTCGAGTATTATCCTGTTTAGTTTAATAAAGAGCTTTGCTATTGCTCACTAGATTAGCATATTTGTTGCTATCGCTAGCTGTGACTGCAGTCATGCAAATAGATAAGGGCCCACAGTAATCTGAATGAATGTAGGCATATATAGATGTATCTTACATTTTTCTTTGCTCTTTTAAGACCTTTTTTTCAGATCTGTTCAATGTTTTGTGACAATTAAGCCAATTCTCATCTAAATTAGTTCAGAGAACATATATGACTATATGTCATATGTTGTGACGCTAAGCAGAATATTAGGCCTCCTTAGCTCAGCTCTATTTCCTGAAGATCAAAGCATGATCAAAGCAAGGGTTGACTGAGACATCTTTTTGATGTCACCCCTAGCGGCATATTTTGGTGTTGAATGGGGATTGAAATGATAAGCAGTGACATTAGCCTGCAATATAATGCTGTAATCATTTCTTTCAATGGCATTCCAAAAGGACAATACTATTCATTCTCAATTTCTGTGATTTCTAATTTGTTTTTCCAGACTGTAAAATCCTCCTCTCACCAAGTTCTTAAGTTGTCATGTCAGTCTGAGCAAAGTACAAGGCTTTGTTGCACTCAATGGAGTTTCATGTGTGAATGACTAGTATGCATTCTTCATTGACTTTTTTTTTTCAACAAAGGTCATGCAAGACAAGGTCACCATGCAGAACAATGACCTGTTTTGAAGATGATCCCTTCAAAAATGTGGAATAATAGGAAGTTCTGACAGCTAATTTGCTAATCCTCTTTTACCCTCATTCTGTTGTCCCGCTTAGTGAAATAAATTTCCTCGTGGTGTGCATGCTCTTCTGTTCAATGTTTTGCCATTCGTTTCATCAAAGTTCAAGCAGAGAGTGTTTGCGCAGGATAGTTTATATGCAGTGTTTGTAACAACACTGACACACAGTATGTATGTACAGTAGATGGTAAGAAATGTACAGTGTAAGGAAAAATTGCTCAATGTAGGCTATGTAATGTCACATTTTCATTGTGCTCTTTCTCTCTCCTTAACGTTTCAGCAGCTGTGTAAGTGGCTAAAATATTAGGTACGCCTGGAATCAATGCACTGGAGATACAATACAAAAGGTTCATTACAGAATAAAAACGAAAATCATGTTTTATTTTTGTGTTTGTAGTTTTCAGTCATCTGTAAGTTTACCACAGTTTGCGGTCGTTTTGGAGCGGGCTCATCAACTCTAGTCGTTGAAGGGATCTATTCAACATGTTTTGGATGTTTCCAAGCCCAACCACACCTGATTCCTATTATAAGCTCCTCAAGTAGCTCTGCAGAAGCCTGATATTGGATCTGATCATTTGAATCAGGTGCGTCAGAGCTGGGTTACATCAAAAACATGCTGGATAGATGCCCTCGAGGACCAGAGTTAAGACAACCAAGAGTGTTCACCTACAGCACAAATCCTCTACAATGAAACCTGCATGAGCAAAAATGCCGCAGTCAGATGATAATGTCCTATACTCTAGGTGGCAGAAAATGGAGTCTACATCATACAAACAACACCACTCTATAACAGAGGTAGAGAATCCCAGTGAATTCAAATTATCTAAATTCTTCCAAGTATTTCCTAACAGTTTCTTCATTTTTCTCCAACGTGGTTGATGCTCATCAGGAGTTGGTTACAGTAAAGAAATTCTGCAAGGTATGAGTTGCATAAAATTTGGTCGGCACAGACTCTATCTACACGGAGGGGCGATTGAGGAAATAATGTCATTTGACACGTGGAGCTGGTGGACGTGTCAATCTTAAACAAAGTTTAACACTTGAAGACAGGATAAATGCTTGTAGATGTACCAACATTTGCACATAAACACATCTCTTGGAATTATGACATAATGATTCGATTGTGTTTGGTCTTCTGAGAAAGCAGTGGCAAACTGAAACTGCCACATCAGCATAATGTTTTTGTTTTGTTTTGTTCTTTTGCCAGTCATCCAATGACTGTCATGAATGGTGGTTAAATAAATTGAAATCACAGAATATCAAAAATAATTCCTTGGAATCAGTTTGCTGTCATTATTCAGAAGGCTCGTCAGATTTTTGTTCTCAATCTGGTTGTTAAAGACATATATGAAACTAGTGTTCAACATTGGTACACAAAATTTGTGACAGAATTCGGTAAAAGTATCTGCAAGTCAGCGGAGAAAGTTGGATAATTGACACATAGATAATGTGGACAAATTTGAGATTTTCTCCAGAAAACCCTCTTAAGGTCTCTGTTTTCATTTCCTAACGGCCAAAAGGTTAAATTGTAGTCGAAAGGTATGAAAATAAGGGATTATTAAGAATTGTGCACCATGCTAGGATTTAGAGGAACCTCCACAGAGATCCTGGCTTCTAACATCACAAATAATTTAGCTATATAAATGCACATTGCACATACCAGTTGAAAAGACTGAAGACTGACTTACGTTATAATTTTGACTTCATAGAATCTGGACTCTGACAAATATTTGTAATCCAGCCATTCTTTATCTGAACCATTTATCGTCCATAAATCACTTCTGGGATCCCTGTCTTCAACGAGTGGGTTTCTCTATTAATGTATTCATGAACTAAAAGCAAGCAGTCACAAATTTATGTCAAAGGAGATTGACATTAAACCATTTCAAATCCCTTGTACGTAATAATGTAATGTTTTGGTCTCTTCATGATGTTGTCATTTCATGCAACCTTTTCTAACGACGACATGCCATCAGTGCAGTGCAGTACATCAGTGACAAATGAATCGCAATGAAGGACATAAATGGAGTGACTTGTTCTGGACGGTATGTTACATGTGATGATCCGTTCCTTTTGTATTGTGTTTCACGGAAAAGGAAACCAAAGCGTTTAATCATCAAAGCATGCATTTTCTTTTTGTGGCTAGTTGCATATGAGATTTACACAGGAAAACATTAATAAACTCTAGTGTCATAGGTCACACCAAATGACAAATTCAGTAAATAAAATTTCCCACTGGGGTAATATGGCCTCATTAAACACACACACACACACACACACACACACACACACACACACACACACACACACACACACACACACACACACACACACACACACACACACACGCACACGCACACGCACACACACACACAAACCTTTATTGTCAAATAGCAATAATAAAAGAACCAAACTGGCAGATGATGCCTCCTGAGATGAAATGTAAGTTTAATGGGATCAAAGTTGTTTTGGAGTTGAGGCCAAATCACAATTTTTGCCTTATTTCATCTGTTAGAAGTCAAATCTCCTCAGCTTTTATAAGTTTAAAATCTCCAATGATGCCATTACCTTTTATTAACATTTACATTTCAGTGAGCTTACAGTGCTTCATGAAGGTTTGAGGTTGC
The DNA here is from genome assembly GCF_059441005.1 of Hippichthys cyanospilos. NCBI lineage: Eukaryota > Metazoa > Chordata > Actinopteri > Syngnathiformes > Syngnathidae > Hippichthys > Hippichthys cyanospilos. Next base: position 13,585,578 of record NC_142376.1, on the reverse strand, counting down.
TGGATTGGACACCTCTACATTCTAAAAATGTTTTGTTGGTTCAGCTTTGCATATTAATAGAGAAGTTGCTTGTGTTTTTTGGTTAGTGTTTGCAGAACCCAAAGAATGCCCCAAGGCTGGAAACCAACGTGGCCTCGGCTAGACAAGGAGTCTGGACTCGCAGAGCCGACTCAGCGAGACAGGGAATTTGGCATCGCCTTCCCGTCTGCCTTCTGTCAACCCTTGAAAAAGGATCATCAAAACCATCCCTTGGATGGCGTGACAAGATTAGTGGATCATCATAAATATGGGCTGCTGTATAGATGTGTGGCCTTTCTACTCTGCTTGAGAAAGGACCAGATGTGTAAATTCTGCATTTGATTGAACTTTGGAGAGGTAAACCACGGGTCAAAATTGCAATTGAGATTCGGTGTTTTCTTGATTCCCCTTTTAATGGAGATTAAATGAACGGGGACTCACCACTGCATTTTGATCTAGTTCATAAGGGTCATTTAAAGAACTGTGTGAATTTAAATCTGATGTTCATCAAAAGTAGAAATTTCCACCCACCCACATATGCAAATTGCTGTAACTTTGGTCAATTTTTGGGGTGGAATCTCCATGTATTATACATAATGTTTCAAAGAGAATTAAATTTAAATTACAATATGATTATGGACCAATGGATTGGGACTACTTGGTGAAAAGGTTGTTTTTCTTTTTTCATGCTGTAGGGGTTGTTGTACATAGACGAACAATTTAATGAAAACCTGAGGTGAAAATCTTATTTTGTTTTTATATTTTTCAGACAAAGTTTTGAATTCATACTCATACTTTGAACATAGCTCCAGGAACCCCAATTTTTAGAAAAACGCAAAACAAACTTTCACAGCATAATATTCCGTTTAATTCTCTTTCTCACTTCAAAACAGTGCCTTTCATACAAAAAAGCAAGAAAAATAAACCAAAACCACTTTGACATCGCTTTTTGGCAGGTCCCCGTGGCCGTGACATTTCCTCACTCCGGTAAAATTTTCGTTTTCACCAAGTGGTACCCTCCTATTGGCCTCTACACATATAGTAATTCAGTTTTCATTTTTTGAGGCCCATTTTGCGAGAGCCGATCATTTTATTTGGTACCAGGTCACACCACACAGAGAGGAATGTATTTATCCATTTTTTATTTTATGCAGAACATATATTTGAGCCTCACCCACTTTGCCCACACAATTTTGTGTGAGGTTTTGCAACTTATTGCAATTTACTTTGATCAACCAATGCGGGTTTTGTGATGGACCACTTCTTGTGTGGCAATTTTGTTAGAATGGACCCACTAGGCCAGACTGTGAGGAGGAGCTTACCCGATGGCCTCGCATGCTGTCAAGGCATCTTTTGCACTGGACACTTAATGCCTAATATGGCACAATGTGTTATTTTTAAGAACTCGGCATCCAGCGCAATCTCTTGAGCTCGGAGAAGGGCTTCCCCCAACTGCAGTCCCTTCTTAAGGTTTCTTATTTTGCCCAGATGGGGTTTTTGAGTTTTTTCTTTGAGCTTTCTTCATGTGACGCTGATGTGTATTTATGATGACTTCTTGTTCACCTGTGAAGCCCTTTGAGACTGCGATGATTCAGCGCTGCGATACAAATAAACTTGACTTGACTTACTTATCAACTTATTTGCAATTTAATCCAATAGAAAGACTGTCCCCATTTGACAGAAGAAAACAATGACAATACAAATATGCAAACATTAGAAAACTCAAGTATCTCCATTTATGCTTTCACTTGTTGAAGGTGGGGCAGACATTTTGATGCAACAGCAAATTGTGGATCCTGAAACAGGCTCAGCAAAAATTAGGCAGCGCTATATTCACCTGCTGCCAAAAACAGGGCACAATGCTTTTGCTATGAAGAACTATAGTCAGGATGCTATACATGCAAGAAGACACTTCTTTTTCAACTTAATTGACTGCCGATGCAAAAGAAAAGAGACAGGCAGGATGGCAGACTGAGACTTACATGGAATTAGGACCAGCCCAGAATTCAGTAGGCTCAATTTGATCCACTTGATTCAATTTGTGTGCATGGTAGCGCTCTTCTCCAAAATGCTCTGAAAAATAATTCACAGGGACAGTCCTGCCCTGCCCTTTATGTCAAACGTATTGGGAGAAAATAAGGACATAGCAAAGTCTCCATCACCCCCCTGATAAATGTCACTCTTCTAAAACTTTAAATACACCATTTCCACACAATCTACTTTGACGGAATGATCTGAAATAAGTCTCCACAGGCACGGTAGTTTCTTTTCTTTTGAGCCCTTTCATGTGACATACCCACCTAAATATTTTAGAGCCATGGGAGAACCAGGCAGACACTAAACCAATGATTTATTGTATGGGAACAGTAATCCCAAAGGTACAAAATATGGTATCCTAACCAGTAAAAAAATAAGATGTTGAGTTTTAAAAGTTGATAAATCATTTGTACTCCTTTTATAATCTGGGAGAATGACTAAATGAGGCACCATTCAGGAGCCCATTAAACGTTATTAAATAATCATCAGGTAATAATTAGCTCTTTATGTGTGTTTATCGATCCTTGGGTCCTTTCTACATCAGTCATTCTTGATTAACAATGAACCAGCTGCAAGGAGAGACTCATGTTTTATTTTGCGTGTTGACTCGGACATGGTCCTGCATGAAGCCCAGCTTGTTATTGAAATAATGTCATTTGTGAGCTTCTGTAATAATTGCATAGCCCTCTGTATAAATGTATTACTTTGTAAATTAAACTATTTTATTTCATTTTATTTTACACTAAAGAAAAGAGTGTGGTGGAGCATAGTAGGAAAATTTGAATACAGCAAATGTTATTTCCTCTTTGGCTCTTTCAAGTAAATTATTAAATGTTCACTCTTCCTCGCTTTTTGTCTCATTACCTCCAATAATGGTCTAAATGAAAACTCAATTGAATGTAACTATTTTTAATAGCTTTATGATCATCAGTTTATTCATACTATTTATTGTTATTACTGATACGAATTTGATGTGTAATATAGAAATTGTTGCTTCTGCTGACATTAACACATCGTATTTTACTTTATACCAAGTAATGGAAGAACATACAATCATTTTATCTTTCACTGTACTGTACATTACTGGAAGAGATAAATAAACAAAGCATATTTCTCACGGCACCCTGGTTGAGATTTACATTCTTCACGCACATATATACTGCATGGTCCTATATGTGTGTTCAAAGAAAAGCTGTTAGTTGTTCTTCTTTTTGTCTGCTGCAATATCACCATAGCAACAGCTGCAAGGCAGGAGTTCAGGTGAACTTCTATTTTTTGTGTTTTAAACATTTCTTTTAGCCACATGGTGTGAACCACAAAGTAAAATACATTTTCTCAGAAACTGCAGTTTGTGTATATCTTGTTAACAAGTTTTTTGTTATTGTTTTTGTATGTGTTCCACTGAGAAATTTTATTTATCTGATGAGGAAGATGATGCTTAAAGTCATCATAGTTCTGGCTTCCTTCAGAGGGACTTTGTGACTTCATTTTCAACAGTATACTTTTTATATTAATTCATGGAAAAAGTGCTGACCCAATCCAACTACTATGTTTTTTTTAAAATATTAAAGTAAATAAGTGACATGTGTAAAAACTGAAGAAAACAAATTCAATTTGATTCAGATTTTCTGTCAAAATGTAAAGAACAAATCATTTTAGCAAGAAACAACAAGAAAAAAAACAAGATCGTTAGGTCTGACACAGGTGCAATTCAATGTATGAAGTATTGTGTTCTAAACTTATTTTAGGAACTTGTATATGTTATCAGGAGGTACGGTATGCAGTATTTTCATTTTTTTCAAATATAATATACTGTGTTTTTTAGTTTGATATATGTACTCTCGTGATTGACGGTTTGAATGTACTCAAGAACACTACGTTCCTTCACACCGTGCTGTCAACTGCATAAAGTGACTCACAACTTGTTTTGGAGAAAAAAGGAGAGAAGGATAAATATGTCGTCTATAAATTAAGCAAAGGACACAAACACTTAAGCTTAAATCTCCAGTGATGTGTTTTTCTGGGAAATTGTCTGCTCCTAAGCTATTGTTTATCAAGTTTTATGGCTCATTTTGGTGTTCTCTGCCCTCCTATATTGCAAAACAACCTCAATCAATTGTCTTTGTCAGCCTGACAGCCTGAGAATGAAACCCTGCTGCAGCAAATCCCTTCCAACAGCGCAGCATCTTCTGACAGCATGTATTACAGCAGGATGGTGACAGTCACATCGCGACACAACTCCTGAAGGAATAAGCCGTTGATTATCGCTTGTGAAAAAGCGTTTCTTTTTACTTGCTTATCAGAATGAAGGATGACCTTCAGAGCGGCAAGAAGGGAGGGAGGGCAGAAGCGTCCGAATAAATTATAGGCTGCAGCCCTTGTCAAATGTTTCCTGCAGTGGTGACAAGAAAGTCTGACTGTCTCTCACACATACAGCCTTGGAGACAAGAAACAAAACTACACCCAACAACCTCTCCAAATGTATGGAACAATGAGTCCCATGGCTGAGTTTTTTTTTTTTTTTTTCCTTGTAGAAGGAGCATATTTGGGTTTGACATAAACATGTTTCAAGAGTAGACTGTAGAGCTTGAGCCACATGGATAACAATAGTTAGATTTATGGATGTTATCATAGATTTTTTTTTTTAAATGTAACAAATAGGATACGGTGAGGACTACATGTGCCATTCTAGCCAGATGACTCAGATCTTCAGAAGGCTTAAGAAAAGCATGGCCAAGTATTGTGTGTTATGATAATAGCAGAGTGATTATTTGCCATGGCTTTCTCAGTGAACGGTGATGAATTTTCTGCTGTGAGATGTAGCCCCAGCAGAAGAAACTTTGCTTTTACTTTCTTGAAAAATGTAACATTTTTCAATTCAAATAAAATGTAATAAAAAGATAAGAATTTTAAGATTTTTTTTTTTTTTTGGTCAAATCCAGAGGCAAATACTGAGGAATCTAAGATGACAGCCTTTTTTTCTTATGGTCATCTTCTAATGGCAAACCGTTAGACAAAATGTTTAGAAGTTGAATTGGAACTTGATGATACTTTTAATGAAAATCCATGTGGTGAATGACAGCAGAGCTTTAACAAGAGAAGCGTAAACAGAAAAAGCATCTGAGTAATTACCCCTTCCCTGTCTACCTTCTGACATGTTGGGTCACAGTTCATCATGGAGTTTCAGAGGAACCGTTTGTTCTCATAAGTTATCCGTGCCTCAGCGACTGTCCGTCACCTCCAGATCTCCTCATTGATTTTCTGCAAAAATCTTTCTCTATGTCCGGTTCTCACACCTCTGCTGATCACAAGAGAAGATGGCCCTGTTTTTAAAGAGCAATAAATAAAACTTTTAATGGCCCCCACAGGTCTAAATGACTGCCATCCATCGAAAGGGGATCCGACACTGTTGTTGATCAATACCAATGAGTTCAGGATCACCTTGGCAGGTGCTGACATTTCTCACTTTCTGAATGTTATGCTCCGTTTGGGAATCTAATCAGGCTGTGGAAGCATTAACTAAAAAGACAGCTTTTATTAAGAATGTCTTTAAACCAGGAAACAAGGGTTGTATGTTCATTGTAACTCTCATTTAAACATTCAGATGTACATTTTCAAGAGAAAAACAAGACTATGGTGAACCGAAACGCAACAAAGCCGACACGTCATGTTGAGGGCTTCAAGGATGGCAGTGCTTTGTTGGCATAGCTCTGAGATTTAAGTGAGATGATACTAGATGCGAAGCTGCTGTTGTGCAAGACCACACATTTTGTAGTATAATGTTGATGCCTCAGAAGATGACTGTGTGTTTGCTGGCTGCAAATACTTTTCATTGCCATAGACAAGGCATATGACTTTCATTCAAATCTGAACAAGTATTGTTTCCATCACAGATGACAACTATTCATTGATATGAATTATTCACTCTTGTGAATTTGCTGACCTGAAGTGGGATTAAGAAGCTTCTTGAATTTACAGGCAATATGAAGCTTTCTAAAGGTCAATAGAGTCATTTTAGGATTAAAAAAAATATGACAAACCCAGTACCAAAAGTAATATCCTGCAAAACTGCTGATTTCACATACAAGACTACACGACTGATGGTATAAACCAGAAATGGGTATTCCAAAATTGTACTTGAGTAAAGTATTGTTCATTAGAACAATTGTTTTCAACCTTTTTTCAATTATGTACACACTGTGAAATAGTTTCTCAGCCATGTATGCAGTAGTAACCACCACAAAGTCTTTTCAAGGAAAAATATAAGTATTAATACTACGTGGGAGATTCAGCACCATTTTTTTTTTCTCAAAACTGATACCAGTATGAGTACTGATAACAATACCACTACTACTTTTGAATTGTGAGAGGAAGCTGGAATGCCCGGAGAGAACCCACGCAGGTTTTGGGAGAACATGCAAACTCCACACAGGAAAACCGGAGTGAGGTGGCTTCCATTCATCTGTTAAAAAAATGCACTCTCAGACTTAAGTACGGCTGTATATTCCGACTGGACCACAGGTCCGTTGTAGCGGAGAAAGAAGGGACGCCTTTTAGACGTTATTTGCTCATGACTTGTGTTTTTTCCTCAGGCCAGGACAACTTTGCCTGAGTAGTTTCTTCCTGGTAGTTTGTAGCAGGAGTCCAGCTTGCTCAGAAAGTGGTTAAAGTCCTCCTTTTCCACAGTATGAATTGACAACATGTCTTGTGCATATGTTACGCCGCAGCGTCTGTAATTGCATTCCACCTTGGGCCTTCCTTGTCATATGGAACACCACATGAAATCAAAACAGCACGAGATAGTTGGCTGGTGTTGGGGGGCTAAATAATGCGCCCAAGTGGCGCATCAAACAAGTTGCTTGTGTTTGAATGTTTTACTGCAACAAATTTAAAGTAAACTTTGCCCCAGGGATTGTTATGGTCCACGTCCGTTTTGTTAAAAGTATACAATTTCGACATTACACATTTACATTTGCCCAATTTATTAACTAAATATTCACTTGTTGCAACAGAATAGCCGGTAGCCATGGTTGATTTTGGTGTTTAAGTCTGCGCGTTTGTGGGAAGAAGCGGAAATGCAAAGGAAATTATGGCGGGTTAGATTGACCAAAAATGGTGCGGTTTTGAAAATCAAGCATAATGATTTGAATGTTTTTAAAATCATTTTAACCAGAAATACGGATTACGATTGGAAATCGATTTATCCAACAGGCCTAATTTGCATCTTCTCCCCAGGCTCGTTACCTCCTTGCGCCCCGGCTTCCTCCCACACTCCAAAAATATGCATGGTAGGTGTATTGGTCACTCTCTATTGTCCTTATCGTTCGTCCCTAAGTGCCCTGTAGTTGGCTGGCAACCAGTTTCCTTGCCTACTGCCCGAAGACAGCTGGAATGGGCACCAGCAAGCCCACAACCCCAGTGAAGATAAGTGGCTATAGAAAATGGATGGATGTATGCACGGACGGACGGATGGATGGGACATACATCTTTCTGATAAACCAACACAGATCCAATAAGTCATATTAGGTAGCTAAAACTAAGGGTACTACAATATACGTAGTTTTATATAACAGCATAATTGACAATTCATCTACACTAAATTACTAAAGTAAAAATAAGATGCATCAACTAGTACTAACTAACTAAACTAGTACAGTTTATCCCAAAATTACGATGGTGATTGCAAATTGTCATTACCTGCACCTGTTATCAATCATTCAACTTACTTTCCTTAGATAGGAATCATGGAGTCTAAATTTCATTAAAAATTTTCATTAGTTAGAGATTTTTTAATTTTAGGTCTTTTAATGATCAAGATAAGATAGGACAATATAAAATAACCTTTAATTGTCCAATAATGATGAAAATTTGATCATTTCTGCTGCAATAAGCGATACAGGAAATGAAGGCCTTGTCTGCACGAAAAGCAAATGTCTCCATTTTGCCCTATTTGCTATACGTGGTCAGGTTTAAGAATAAGAATAAGAATGTTTCAAAACCTCCGGCCAAAGTGGAGATTTGCCCAAGTCATCAATTTTGTGGTTGCATGTAACCAGTTTAATTGGAGATTTGTGTCACTGCGCTACATATTTTCGCTCCAAAGACGCAGAAACTGGTGATGTCAGAGACAGAAATTCTTTCTGATTGGACACAATTTGGCGACTTTACTGCTGCCTCGCGACTTGGCATGCTTGATAGTGAATGAAACCGCACTGGGCTGGATTCCATAGATGTGACTTCTTTAAATAAACAACATGGACTATGCGAATTTAAATAAGCCGGTTATAATAGACAAGGCCTAAAATGAAAAATAGCATGCAAGGAGAACACAGGTCCGCCTAACCTTTATGCTCAATCACTTTGATGTGATATATTGTACAGTACACAAGGAAGAGAGTTCACAGAGTACTTCTTATAAAGATGCCATAAATAACGGGATTGGATTTTCATAAGATGTTTGTTCAAGAAGCACATTTCACAAAAATAATAAACCTTAAACTAGCTGATATACTGGTGGTACTGCAACAATCAAATATTTGGAAACGCCCTTCAATTTAGTGATTTTTTTTTTCTTATTCACAATATCCTAAGTTGTATATTCATACTTAAGTCATCAACATTATTGAAATATTGATGGAATTATTTGGTAAACAAAAGCAGGTCAATCAAACATAATGTTTTATAATATACAGTATACTCTTCGACCTTTTTTGTCCAAATAAACAGCTTAGCACATCTTGTTATATTATCAGTCAGCTTTAGGAAGTGGATGATGCTTTATGCCTTTCACGTTATGAAATTCTTGACCTCTATGTGTTTGAGATAAGAAGTTGACATTTTTACCAGGGCTGGGAAACAATGTAGACCAAGTCAGGGAAGTCGACTTTAACAATAGGTCAAGCTTTGTTTGGGCCAACGTTTTCTACATGGACCTTTTTCGCAGACACATGCAATGTTACAGTGGTGACCACTAAAATAGACCCCCCCCACCCCCCACCCCCCACCACCACCACCACCACCCACCTAAAAAAAACAGGATGAATGTATTATTATCTTATGTTATTATATTACTGAATATAATGTTTATTATATTATTTATCTATCATGTTTATATTATTCATTTCCAATTTTCATTTTTTTAAATTAATTTCCAATTCAGTTTAATTTAATTTCATATTAATTTTAATTGATATCTTAATTTATATTTTTTTTTGTTTCAGTCAATTTGGTTTTACTGCTGCATGGTCAGTTGAATAAAAATGAGAATGGAAAATTGTATGTTTTTGTTCATCTTAGACTGATTAATTATATAGTTGTGTGTTATTGACATACTTTTCAAGTACTTTGTGTCACAAACTGATTTTATATCAAAAATTAATCATTATACAACCTCTTTCAGTAAAATAATGTAATTACACCAACTAATAACAGAATAAGCCTGTAAATGCAAGCATTATTAATAAAAGGTTTCCTTACTTATAGGTATTATGTGTTTTAAAAGATTATAGGAAAAACTATTTTTCTGAGAAAGTAATTTTCTTTTATTTTCAGGTATTTAATTGGCGTTAGGTTTTTAACTTTTCCAGTGTGTCTTCACAAAATGAAAGAATAGTACTTTTCTGTGAAGTGGTAGTAAGAGATGAAACAGAGGTTCATGAAACTGAGACATTCGTAATGAGAAAGTCTTTATATGGATGTAGTAGTAGTCTCTCAGTCTTCTTCTATACCCATAAGACTTTTCCTAAAGTTAAGATTGCTCTACAAGGTGACTGTAACTTCTAATATATTCCCACTATCGTGTGGCTTGTACTGATTATGCCGTCAGTGAGAGAAGCTGGTCTCAACTGAAGCTCCTTAGCTTGAAGTACCTTGTACAAACGTGGCATTCTGTACAATTTTATAAACGTGTAAATAATAGATTTTGACCTATCATGATGTGCTTGTCGGTGGAACATAAATTATGAATTATTGACTTGTTTGCTTGATAAAACTTTTTGTTGTTGCTCTTTTGATTAATTCCACACTGACCTATTCTTGAATAATGAATGGTGATCTATTCCTGTTTAATTAGGATAGCATCTTCCCTTCCAATACGGTGATAAACACCTGCTGTTATGAGGTGAGGAAACTTGCAATTAAGGACAACGATGGCGTTGTGTTGTTGTGTTTAAAAAAGAACATTCTCCATAATCGCTTTTATCTAGCCTGAGGCTCTATTGAAAAGTTCTTACCTAAAAATACATTTAGAGTCATGGCTGATTGCTCTTCTGATAAGTTAAAACCCCTTTGTTGTTTGCTTTGTTTAATTTGTGATATACATCTTGATACACAAACCTAAGGAGTTTCGCTTTTGGTTCTGTGTATAGAAAATTTCCCAACATGCATGCATAATTTGTGTTAATACAAGCATGAACAACCGTAATAAAAAGCAAAAGGCTAAGAGTTGCAAAGGTAAAGAGTCTCTTGATGAAGCTAGATAAGCGATTAAGTCTCACTTTCACAGAGCAGGTTTCAAGAGAATGTTTGAAAGGACATAAAAAAGATGGAAAGATTAGTGATATTCATCTGCACTTGCTTCACTGGCAGTTGTTGCTGGAGGTGTGAGAAAATGAAAGGGAGCACTGATATTGATGTTTATGATGCTCAGTCCATGGAACGCTCATTGGTAAATATGAGTAAACATAGTTTTGGATCAAAGCACACTTGGTTCCCTTGAAAGATTCTACATGAATAAAAAGTATTATTTATTCTCCTCCTCCTTCAGCTCTTCTTTTTCTCCTTCTCATTCTTATTATCATTATTATTATTATTATTATTATTATGATGACCTGAGAACCAGCTGCTGTCAAGCTCTCTTTGAATCTTAGTGGTAATGGAATTGGGACTAATGTGTTCGTACATTTGTCACTATGCTCAATGTGGTAAAAAATGCACCAATTTTGGCAGGTGCATTCATCCCAATCTATGTATTTGGGGGGTTTTCCAAGCACAACCTCACCCCTGGAAAGAAGAAAAAAAAAGACCCCCGCCCATGTTGAGAAGATATTCAATGGACATTTTCCTCATAACAGTGTAAAACAAAATGAACAAAAGTCTCAAGGATTGAAATTGAGTAGACAGTTGGCCATGTTTGAAGCAATCATTTTGGGTGAATTCCAGGGCATTTATTTAAAAAGATTTCCTTCCATGCTCTCAATTGTCTCCCCCTCACCTGCACCGCATTATCCCTGATAACTTCATGCATTTTACCTCATATCTCATTTTGTTAGGTTTACAGTTCATTGTATTCAGTCAGCACTTTCTCAATTCTCATTTCATTTCACTTACTCCACTTTGTCCTTTTTTTGAATGTTGACCTTGAATTTTGCTTCATTATTTGGTGACCTCTTAACACAGTGAGAGATCTCCTGTGTAGCAGGTACTTTATTGTTGTAAACAGCATCTGTTTGAACTGAATTGTGCCTAGCATCTTGCATTTAGGTCCAACCTCAAAGGCTGGTCTTGGCATTGCCATTAAAAAAAAAGTGCATGAGCCTATTCAGCACTGCATGCAGCTTTCATTCATACCACATTATTGTTATTGTTATTGTTAGTGTTATTATTCGGAGATGTGATGCTGTGAGAAGATACACAATAACAGTGAACAATATTAAATGAACTATTGCATAATCTTTTGGAAAAATCGAAATATGGCAAATATATTCATAAAATGTGCTTGTCAATGTTCTATGAATTAAGAGCCTGCCAGTATGAGTATTCTCAGTCTGACTCAAGAAATACTTGGGGCTCACATGCATATCTGAGCCATCTGGAAACAGTTGTTTTTTTTTTTTTTTGCATAATGCCGTCCGTAGTATGCTGGCATATGGCAGAAGTCCTGGGGAAGATTTACACTAAACAACATCTCAGTTTTGCTGTACACGATGATGATGTAGAGAGAGATTTTTGATTGATCAACTTCTTAACAAAATCACAGCATTTTAGAAAACGCCACATCCTGCAGGGTGAATAACAGATTGTATGGACTTCAGTTGGTTTCCATATGGCAGCATTGGAGTCATGGATAATCACTGTAATTACCTTGAATGTTTGCACTCTGGACCATTTGCTTTGCCAGATGTCCTTGCTGAAGCATCTGCTGGGTATCACGCATGTGCTGGCTCACACCACGTTCCCCCTTTTGACCACCCACAGGGGTTTAAAATAATAAAATTGAATAACTCACTGAACATAACATTTGTTACTTATTTTTGCCTGAAATGTTAATTCATTCAATAATTAGTTTTAAAGGATTTTTTGGCATGTTTGTTTGTTTGTTTGTTTTATTCAAAATCTGAAGTAGACCCTGAAGTTCCTTCAAGTACCCCAATGGGTACCAGTACCTTGATTTGAGAACCACTGCTCTATCTGCTCGTTCTGCTTGTTCATGAATGTAGAAACCAGAGCCTATATTCTGAAGAACACCAGGTTATGAGCAATGAAGTAGGAGGTAGAAATATTTGAGGGATCCATCTTTTCATGTCATATAAGTGTCTATTGTATTTTTTAAACTACAAGGTTCATCGGATTATAATGCACAGCCTGAATGACCAGAACATTTTTTTTCTAAAGAGCACATCAGATTTGCAGCATGTAATGAATAACCTGTTTGCCTGGCAGAATTACTATCAACTAAAATGTCAATTTTAAACAATGATTGAAGTCGGTCTCAAATGTTTCAAGTCAACACTGTTACTCAAACCAATGCAGATTGACACCAACGATTATTGTCAGTAGTCTCCATCCCAATCACTCAATCCTGCGTGGCGTGCTTTTGATGACAGATGAGATCAGAGAATTTTGTTTTTTATGGTATGAAAATCATTCAGGTGCATTTTGGCAAATTTCAGATGCGCTGCCATGCTCTTTTTAACAAGGAGTGGCTTTTATAGATGGATGGATGGATGGATGGATGGATGGATGGATGGATAGATAGATAGATAGATAGATAGATAGATAGATAGATAGATAGATAGATAGATAGATAGATAGATAGATAGATAGACAGACAGACAGACAGACAGACAAACAGACAGACAGGTAGATAGATAGATAGATAGATAGATAGATAGATAGATAGATAGATAGATAGATAGATAGATAGATAGATAGATAGATAGATAGATAGATAGATAGATAGATAGATAGATAGATAGATAGATAGATAGATAGATAGATAGATAGATAGATAGATAGATAGATAGATAGAATGAGAAAATTAATGGATTTCTAATGTCCCATATGCCTTCATCACTCAGTCAGTTGTCGGAATTGCATTGACGTGAATAGTTCATCCTTAATTATCAGAAGTGGCTTCATCTCACCTAGCTGCATGAATCAAATCAGCTTTGCCTAAGAATGCAACCTTAATAATTATTGGTTTGCTGACCTTTATATATGTCAAAAGAATGCTTAATGAAGTTCCAAAACACATACAGTACCTAATCTCTATTAAAAAAAAATGCAGAAAGCCTTTGATTTGACTTGTTCTATGCAGTCTACATGATGGCCAAATGAAGACATATTGCAATAACCCGAGCAGCTGAAGGATTAGTTAAGAAAACAACAATCTATCTGAGAACAGGCCAATAAAAACTGTTTTAATAAGGGCGGGTCCTTATAGAAAAACTTGGAAGGTGATTCAAATGACGTTGTGCCACACTGACTACAAGGCAATCAGATCAATAAGTCGGCTCCTCACAGTGTTTGCTTGACAAGCAGACAGAGTCTCTTGGTGAGGATACCCGTGAGAACAGTGGGGGGAAAAAACTTTGCCTTCTTTTCTCTTTTAATGAAGAAACATTGTCTAGTGGGGCGTGGTTGCTTATATGCCTCAGTGGGCCCAGTTAAAAATCTTGGCTCAGACCCTAATGGACGGGACTTCACACATTGTGTGCATGTGTTTTCACAGGGCACTTTTTTGACCACTCATATTCCAAAATATTATCATTATTCTAATATACATTGTCAGTCCAAATATGACACAGCACATATAGCCACCTTTAAAATGATTCAGCTCTTTGGTTCTGGATCACAACAGGTAGGAGAAAATGTATTTTATGTTATGGGCAGATAATTTACGATTACAATCACTACTTATAGATAGAGTATACACTGCATTTGTTTTATGCCCTTGTAATGTCACTTGAATGGTTAGTTGTGACAGACAAACACCCAACTTGCACTGCATTTGACCGTGATTTTATGGCATGAAATCAGAGGTCTCACTGATTCATTTCTGACAAGCTTATCTGATTGGAATGTGAGAGATGCTCCAAGAGTCTGGATCAGGTGTAATCTAGCCACATTTCCTCTCTTTCTGCCAAGACTGCAACTGCATTGATGCATATTTCATATGCTTTTTGTCATTTAAAGAGAGGATTACTCTGATGGCCTTGTGCATCAAATTTACATGAAGCTACATGTTTAATAGATTTTGCTTTTTAGACTTTTAAGAGCGAAAGTAGTCCGATGGTCCCATAGATCAAATTTGCATTCAAAAGTCAGATTCCTTTAGAAAATAAAAGGTTTTAGAAGAGGATAACTAAATTGGGAGCATAACTAAATAATGATATTATTTTTTTAACATACACAATACATTGTATCCCCTAGGTTGAATATCTGTCAGTTTTGAATTGCACACCTGCTGTGCACATAGGAAATTGTAGCACCACATTTTCAAATCTTTGCGATAAACTGAAATGTATGCAAGATATTGATTTGCATTATACCACTTCTTGCTGTTGTCTGTCTGAAGTGGGTGTGAAACTAAGCAATGTGTCCACTGTGCACCAGCAGCTCTAAATTGTTTCTACAAAGTGTTGTAGCCGAACGTGTTATCATGATGATAAGGCTCCGGGGAGCCACTGCAGAAAAACACATTTGTGGTGTCATCAAATCAATGTTCGCACTTATAGCTAGAAGTAATGGTCACTCTTGCCAAAAGAAATCTTTCTCAAATTTTAACTGAGGTTTTCGGATGCTTCTGCGTATAATAAGATAGTTGAAAAGCCATACACTGGAAAGAAAGACTCACTGTACACAATTACGTTAAAAAAAAAAAACCTCTATTAGAGGGTCGAAATTGAATATGAGATGATTACATTTGTGAGCCTGTAGATTATTTTTCAGAGCTGAGGTGAAATTAGACATAAGAGCCTGATTGGAACGACTGGGGGTTGTAAGCTACAAGAGAATTGAGGTGAATAAAGAAGATGAAAGGTATTTATTGTTCACAAGAAAATGTGCTTTTGGAGCAGAACTCTGACATTCCCTCTAAGGGGAAAATTACATGTCATACGAGCAGTCTGACCTGCTCTGTCAATAGTCTTTATTCACTTCATGCTGGGGAAGCCACTGCATGTAGGATGTATTATGGCAAAGCATGAAAGATAAGCAATTAATCCTCACTGCAGGAAATATTTTATGAGGTTATTTTACTGCCCGTCTGGGTTTCCTGCTCTACTAGGTATGAGAGCACTAATTATTATGCTCTTTGGCCCTCACTAACTATGAAAGCTAGTGTTAATTCTACCAAACATTTAAAGAATTTAGTCTGATTAGCCTGTACTTTACTTCTGGCACGGTCACGGTGAAATTACATTTCTCCAATGTCTTATGGCAAATATATTTGAACTGACTTAAGAGGGAAACTATGATATAAACTATATGCAGTATAACGTCCATCCGCTGCAACAATTTACTTGTTGCAATGCTCCCAAAATACATTTAAGTTCATCTTAATTCAGCTCTGAATATGATGATATTTATTTTTTTGACTGCTCAACTATATTTCTATCTCATTGTTTTTTACTGATATTCGAAATTGTATTAAAAAGGCCATTTTATTTAAAAATTTGCAATTGTATGAAATATACTGTAGCCACACTGCCCGTATGCTAATCACATATTGAATTAAGTGCACTCCATGTGCTTAACAAGAACAAAAAGTAGTTTAACAACATAAAAACCCTAAAATATGACCGTGCTAAGATTTTGTGTAATCAAATAACAAAGTGGCCTAAATCTAATATTCTCTAAATTCTGTTCTTTTCATCTCATATTATATCCATTTGGTTACGCTCCTTCCAGTGTAATAGTTTTAAGTTAGTTTTTAGCCAATTAGGAGCAATAGCCAATCCAGTCATACGTTGGCCATCTAGAAGCCTCACCTTGAACGTGACGTGATTGGATACTCACTTGACCTAAGTGGAGACTGCGGTGTTATACTGTATTGATGAACAGTGTATAATGATGAAAATTTAAGCAGTTAAATAAAGGTATTTAAATGTTGCTCAACCAAGCTACACTGTGTTGCTTGGCTGAACTGCATTAAAAGCAGAAGAAGAGCAAAACGCAGAATGGTCACATGTGACTTTCAGCAGAAAGAAATAGAAAGATTTATTATTGGAAATGAAACAAAAAAACAAACTCGACAAGTCATTGAAGTCTTTCTGAGGAAAGAAAGAAGAATGGACTTTGTATTGAAATAAGTTTGGGCCAGCCGTTTTGGTGAGTGCAAGCATTGTATTGTATTTATTTTGTCATTTTTAATATATTTTTGTAATTTTATTTCATTGATATTCAATTAATGGTAAAGAAATAAAATGATGTTCTTATATTAAACTGCGATTTGCAATTTAGCC
The DNA here is from genome assembly GCF_059441005.1 of Hippichthys cyanospilos. Classification (NCBI taxonomy): domain Eukaryota; kingdom Metazoa; phylum Chordata; class Actinopteri; order Syngnathiformes; family Syngnathidae; genus Hippichthys; species Hippichthys cyanospilos. The sequence goes on along the minus strand of NC_142376.1, from coordinate 13,568,839 downwards.
TACAATCTTGTAAAAGCTTGCCTGCTCATGGTGGACTTCTTAAAACTTCATGGACAAATAATTTTAAATTATTATTATTTATTTTAAGTTTTGGCAGTATCACGTATAATGATAAGTTTTAATTGTTGATGCGAGCTTATTGACATTTAAATGCTCCAGAAAATAGCCTGTGTAGGACAACAATGTGTACATGTGCTTCTGAGGGGTATATATTCGAGTTGGACATCACTGAAGGCGTAAGTGTGAAACGCATGGACCGCCACTGATATATATATATATATATATATATATATATATATATATATATATATATATATATATATATATATATATATATATATATATATATGTGTGTGTGTGTGTGTGTCTGTTTGTGTGTGTGTGTGCGTGCGTGCGTGTGTGTGTTTGTGTGTACATTCGATGACAGTTGAATGTTCTCAAATTTTAATGATTCGTTCTGCTTGCCCCCCCCACTCTTTTTTTTTTTATATCTCACCACCATTAACAGTGTTCATGTAGACAAGCATTCATTCATAATGTAGTGCTAGCATGGCGCAAGACTGTGAACATTCAAGCAAAGAGAGCTGAGCTCGTTTGATTGGTTTGTCTCTTCAACGCAGTTGTACTGCACCTCATTTTGGCTGCAATGTGCTCCAGTCATTAGATGTTATGAGATGTGAGCTTCTACCTTGTTCCACTGCCGTTTGCTTATAAGTTGTCATGGGCCAAGTGATGTGTTGAATTCTCTCCTTGTCTTTTTATTGATCTGACTCTTTTATTGCACCATCACATTTCTTTAATTCATTGAATTGCTTCACGGTCACAAACTGCGGTTAAATGAAAATAGTTCAGCAACGTTGGGTGTTAATGCTTAGAGGTGTTTTAATGATATTGTTTTAAAGTGTTTTAACAGTGATTATTAATTTAAATCAACCTTCTGTAACTTGGTCTTTTTTTAAGGTTTAATGACTGTTGTTTTAGTAAATTTAAGGCTACATTCGCACTGTTACTGGCAGCCAGACACACACCCCCACATGAGCATGCACAAGAACACACACACACACCCGCGCACCCATACGCATTTTTTTTCTGTGAAATACACTGGCGTGAACATTATATATGCTTAAAAATGTATTGAGATTATATATTAAATCTAACTGCTTTGAAGAAAAGATCAATTAGAATCAAGGCAGCAAACAGAATTAAAAAAAATACGTAGTATTGCATTACGCAAAAAAATTAAAGAAAACCCTTGAATATGAGAATAATGTTTCCAGCTTTGTCCAAACTTAAGACAAGATTGAAATTGTACACTATTTCCAAAATCCATCAAGATTACATTGGAGGTTGCTGATAATTTGAAACCAAAGCACTTTGAAAGCACCTCAGGTTCACTGGTTGCATAGATGCATTTTTTTGGGCAAGCATCAGACAAAGCAGACTGTTTGTCATTACCTTTAGACTTGACTATGCATTGGTCCTGTCATGCTTCCTTCTTCCCCTTCTCAAGTTTACAGATTGCACAGATCTAATCATGTATATGAGTTTATTAGTATCAAGCTAACAGAGCTGCAAATAAAAAGTTAATAGGCTCCATTCTCATGCAGTGTGTGGTAGCTTCTTTATTTGTTTATTTTTTGTTATTTGTTTATTTTATTTTGTTAAGAAACTGACATAAAACTGCTTTTCTTTTTCATAGTTAGTTGAAGGTTATCATCAAAGTATAAAGGTTCCATCTGAATGATTACACTACTGTACCTGAGCAATATTGTCACAGGAAATCAAAGCTTATGGTGGTGGGTCTTCTCAGTCCCATAACATCACAATTCAGACATGTCGCAAAGTTACACCATGGTGTGAAGAGTTGCTTTCCAATGTACACCAAGGGACTCACTAAGGTCAACACTTTGAGCTTCTAGCTCTTCACATTTAGAGGAAATGTTGAACTGTGACCAAAAATGACCAAAAAAACAGACAAAAATATGTCACTTTTGGGTTCTGAGGCAAGGCACCATAATGATATATGGACAGTTGTACTGAATTGTGTGCTGGGGTAATGCATCTGCAAAGTACATAGTACAAGACCAAATAAAGCCACGGCAAATTGTACCTGTAGTTTTTGCAACATTGATGTCCACAGTGAAAACATTTCTCAAACATGGCCAGCGGTAAAAAAAACATGATGCAAGTCGATTTAGTCTCTTATTGAGCAGCGAGTGTCTTCAACAACGTTTGAAAAGCCAGCCAACACTTTCTTGAGATCCGGGTTTAGAATCCCAATGCCCAAAAGAAAGAAACATTTAATAATTGAAAAAAAGGTTGAGAACTTCACGAACTACTACCATTCTTTTAATTTCAGTTTTACTGTATTTATTTGGTCAACTTCAATCAAAGTAACAAAGCTAATACAGAAACAATGAAGAAACAGCCAAATGAAAAAGTCTAGGATGAAGCCAGAGTGTATTAAAATCTACGCTCTTATAGCGGCTGTGGTCAAATAATTATTTAATCTGTCAACTAACTGCAGTTTGAGTTTAATTCAAGGAAATTCAACTCAGGAAATTAAAAGCGCCTATCGGAGCACCATGTTTGCCTACTATCAATGTGCCAGGGTCTTACAGTACTGTCATTCTTGGGTCTGCCTCAAATCTTCCTGCTCCACTAAAATGGTTTCGACTTCTTTTACAACATGTTTCGCTCAACCTATGGGTGGAACCACTTCCACTGCAGTGCCACTGATATGAGCAAAATTTCCCGCTTCAGAGGCTCCGCCAAGTGGCATACTTCCTGTTTCAGCACCATCATTCCTAATTGATTTGTTGGTTCTACTGTATATGTTCAGCTTGATGAAAGATCACTCTTTTCTCCAACTTAAAATGGCTAAATATTTCTTTTTAATGTATTGCCCCAAAACCCAATATCATATGTTGTATATAGAAGTAATAACAAGCTATTCATTATGACTTATCGTTGAGAAGATCCTTATTTTACAAAGTATATCAATAACCTTTTACAATTTAGTTTTAATGTATCGACATGTGGCTTCCAACAAGCTTGACATCAACAACCGTTCAAGCAAATTGGTATTATACACTCTTCAAATTCTTCAGATTTAATGATCATTTAGTGAATTTATTTTTTATTTATTTATTTTATGTGTTCATGTCAGTTTCATCAGCATTCAGGAGGCTGTTGAAAGATTTTACCAACCCTTGATATTATCACTTTCAAATAATATTCATTTGAGTATTATGTGACCAACGGGGACGTTGAAGGTTTATGCCAGCACTTGATATTATCATTTTCAAGTGAGATTTATTTGAGTATTATTTGAAAATAGCAACGTTGACTATAGTAAAAAGTAAAGCCTTCTGAAATGCAGAGGTGGGCAACTTACATTTATTTGCCGGTCAAGTCGTCAGTGCCCCGCCCCCCTTTCATCATCGTCGCTCCGCCAATTTTTTCGCACTGAAAATTGTCATCGCCGGTCCATCAGACAACAGCCGGTCATACTTGTGTCACAAGCCTCAAACACCGTTTTGTAACCACCCACTTATACTCAAAATTAAACTAATGTCTGTAATTATACTGTTGCTTTGTACTTAAAATATGTAGCAGTAATTAAAGTGAAGCAATAAAACATTAAGCTAAGACCCTTGACCTTATGCTGAAATACACCATGTCAGTTATTTTGATTGTAATGCAGTTGGGACTGGATTACAATTCACGTCCACTGGGAGGCAATAAATTGCTTTACACGCTATTCAAACTCCGTTTGTCTGTTCTCAATTAAAACCACTTAACCATTATAGTTGACGGTTCCATTGAAATTCGTCACATTCGTCTAAATTTCATCTGTCTCATACACTACAAGTAAAAACCAATGTATTTCTGGGCGTGAATTTACAAAATAATGAATCATCCATGATGACAGAGCAAATATGATTTTGTGTGACATTAGAGATGTACTTTGCTTTAGTACAGAATTGCATGATTTTAAGCACATTCAACTTATGAAGATCCACTTTGTTTCGAAATGACTACAAATATTACTATAGCTGGTGCTGTCAGATGAAGTAAAAGTTTAACGCCCTACATACTGCAGCTGCTGCACTGACTGCCAAGTTCAGGGCTATCATTTAATCTTATCGGATGTGTCCGGTCTCTGTGAGCAGCCATGTGTTTGGAGTAGTGGCCAAATGAGCCTTTAACATAAAACATGTCCTCAGTGCTCCCTCCATCGTGTAAGCAAGACCTCGAAAAGAGCTGACTGCTGCAGCCATTTCAACGTTTTTATGGCTGAGGTCACGCCCTCGTATCGGAACAAGGATGTCTGATGGGTAAAGCGGAAAGAAAAATGGATTCTGAGTTCATTTAAGACATAGCTCCAACTCTGCCGCGATCTTCCAAGAGCGCCTTGAAACTGATGGTCATCATTGTGATGACATGACATTACAAGGTGCATCTTTTATCATCATTTTTGTGCTTGGTCAACCATAAGCAATTACAAGCTTTGCGCCCTTAGTCCAAGATGGAAAGATTCACTTAATTGCAAGGGGGGAAGAATTATAGTAAACTTTACACACACAGTGAGCTTGTTTTTACCCCTCTCCATATACTGCTTGACTTAGGCTCTCGTTACCATGACAACAGGGGCATGAGCTTTGCTGCTATGGAGGCTTTGTGAACTGTCTCGCACCACCATGTTTGCTTTCAGCGCATCTGGTCTTTTACTTAGCTTGACTGCTTAGCTCTTGTCTCACTGGTGAGTGTGCACCATGTTTGGCTGTTTTCTTTTACACACCCGGGGGGTCTTCTCCCACCCTTACCAGTCTTAGTAGAAACTCAAAATGGGGCCAGGTGTTTTGTGCTGAAAATTAATTGAAGTGCAGAACAGCACATGGACATATTGTAGCTACTCCAGAAATAGGCAGCTAAAAGATTTTCTCACTAACTTGACACTTGATGCATGGGCAGGCACTCAAGAGACCTATCTATTTATGAATAAGCCATTAAGAAGTCCCTTTTCCATACATCGCCTTTAAAAATTGCTTCCATGAAACCGCAGGAGAATTACACTTCTATTAGCCTGCTGACTAGGATGACTACATTTCACTTTCCCTTTGTTTTCCAAAAGCAAACAAGCCCAACTACTGTATAGGACACTTAAAATACTGCCTATACAGCCTGATCCATGATATATCCTCTAAGATAATACTGGTGATGATCCATGGGTTTCTTGGTATTGAGAATGCGAAATGGAAACGTAACCTGCCTCACTGTGACGAGCACATTTCCACAGTACAAATGTTAGATTGCATTTCATGTATAACAGACGGATTCATGATATATCAAATCAGTAACCGGGAGCCTCACATGTGCAGATAAGGGATTCTGTTCAAGCTGCTGAAACAAAGCAGATTTTCTTCGCCACCGAGCAGGAAATGTAGGTGTAAGCTGGATCAAAAAGTTCCCCTGATAGAAGCTTGAATGATTTCAGCAGGGGGCGGTCACACTCCAATGTTGTTTTAAAACAATGTCAAATCCAGAGAATTTCCCAGGACATGGTGTGACATAATTATATCATGTTGGCTATTAGGTTGCTGAAAACACCCCCAAAATTTCGGGCATAAATAAGCATCAAAGCATAATTATCAAAGGATCCATTGGCAACGCTCCCTTTGTATAGTAATATTACATTTATCCTGTGACGATACACAGGTAAATACAGTTTACTTAAATTACAGTGAATCCCACATTACGATAAATGTGAATATACATTGGTTGTTTGATCAGAGCATTTTATGTTACTGTACAATGCAATTATTACACTGACTACAAAAGTTGTACACTTACAAATTAAATAAAAAAAGAATTTCAAACAATTAAAATCGTTCAGATTATTAGTGTTACTCCCTTTGGGTTTCAAATCAAGGCTCAACTTAGTTCATTGTGTTTTACAGACATGTCGTGGTGCTGTGCTACTAGCACAATCTTGAGATACTGAGATACTGATTTAAATTTTTACATTTAATTAGAGGGTTGAATAAATACATAATTAATTGCATGCAAGCCTAAAATAGCCTACCAAACAAACGTAGCTAAATATTCTTAAAAATCATTTTAAAAGAAAATGTTTTTATACGCTCACCTCAGGAAATTAACCTTGTGAGGTATAAAAGCATAGAAATGAAAATAAAAACAATCAATGTTGCAAAGTGCAAAGATTGCTGATCAGATCGAAGCTTATTTACGAAATGAAAACTTGGCCCTGTTTCTGAAGAATAAATTGAAGCATAAAAAATCACATATAGAGATAGTGTTCCTGTGATCACCATCCGCCAGTGAGGAAACATGAAATGTGTTTCGATCAGTATTTAGTTTGAAATACTGTATATACTGATCTTGCTTTCAGGTAGTGTAGTTGAGTGGTTAGCGCTGCTGCCTTTCACCAAAAAAAATAGATACTTAATTGGTTGCACGTAGATTGACAGCAAAATTGATTTTCTGCATTCTATCCATCAGGGATATGGTAACAGTACATTTCAGGGGATAAGCCAAAGTACCCAGAAAACTCACAAACATAAGGAGAGAACATGCAAACTCCAAACTAAGGGTTTTCAAGCAACAGCTAAACTGGACCTACTTGCTGTGATTTGAACCTCTCTTGGGCCTTTCTTTATGAAAACCACATGGATTCCCTCCAATCCCCCAGTGGCCATGAACACGAAAGGACTTTTAAAAAATGAATCAATCTTGCTGCCACATGGGAGAATGTCACAAATGTGTTTAACACCGAAAGTTGGAACAGAACATGCAGAGATTTCCGAATCTCTGAGATTTGTAATGGCACCAGAACGGATGGATGTATACAGAACGGCATACACAGTGGATGCAAACTTCCCCAAGGATTGATGGAGTCAATTGTGTAAGTATACCAAAATTGCATTCGTATTTAAAAAAAAAAAAAGGCTATACAAATCACCTTTCAAGTATGGTTAACTACTATTTTTACGTTTCTACAGATGACAGGTTAGTCTAAAACAGAAAAAAACTACATAAAAAATAACAAATATGCCAATCCTTATTTTATTACAATTACACTTTAACGCCCCCCTCCCCCTCAATCTCCTCATGCCTCCCCAGGGGGACCCCCTCCCCACTTTTTGAGACGGACTGGTATACGTTGTTTTAGGAAGTTGTGAGAGTACTTTTAGTTTGGTCGGTATTCTAGGATGCAGGAAGTGGAGATGAGTCATTGGGGAATTTTTCAGCTTTGCCCACTGTCATCTTTTTCAACAAGACATTGTCGTGGCCACAAAAATAACAACAGCCCTCAGTAGACCAGAGCTGAATAATAAAAATGGTGGTCCCAAAGGATAAAGTAGAAGTAGTAAACATGCAGGCATTTATTTGGCCTGCTATCAGCAATCTTAAAGTTTCTGCTGTTGCACAATCAGAATGCAAGGTGATGACCTGGCACAGAGAATTAATCAGCAGACAAATTTAATTTTAGATTTGCCATAGTCTTGTCTCACATGCTGCATACCATGCAGTCGACTTGAGACATACAGTACATATATGTATCATGGTGATTCAGCTCTATGTACAGAGGTTTTAGAAATTTTTGGCAGTCCCTGTTCAATGAGTGCAACTTGCAGGTTTACAAAGTTTTCATATTTTTCAGACACAGCAATGTGAAAATGCAACATATCATTACAAGTGAAAATCAATGGCTGAAAAATTGAATTCCACCACCAAACCAAGGGCAGAATATAAATCAACCCTATCTCAACTTCAAGTATTAACGTTCAGGCTTCCCCTATAATAATGAATGACAGGTAGCCGCTCTGACAGCAACACTGTGAGACAGTCGATCATGTGGGCATGTATTCTTGACAGGTCTCACGGAAGGGTCATGCCAGGTCATTTCACATCATACTTTCCAAACCAGCCATACCTTGTAACATAGCATGGCTTTGTATTGATCTATTGTCAGATAGAATCTCTGGCAATGCCACACTTTTTTCGTAAAAAACAAACACAAAACAACAAACAATACTCTATTGGTCTCTTAAGGTGAAACTGAATGTTATACTTTATCTTATTGTAATGTTGGATATGACATTAAGTTACTGTGGCTCACTACAGACTTTTGCAAACATATAGTAGTTAATTCAACATATATTACTGTAAAACTAACTTAAAATGACAGCCTCCTTTTTCTGATATCAATCCATTCATCCATGTTCTTAACCGCTTGTCCTCACAAGGGTCGCAAGATTGCTGGAGCCTATCTGAACTGTCTTTGGGCAGTAAGCTGGGTACACCCAGATCTGGTTGCCAGACAAGCTCAGGGCACACAAAGACAAACAAACATTCACACTCACAAACATGCCGATAGACAATTTGGATTATCCCGTTTACCTTTCGTGCATGTTTTTGGGAATGTAGAATGAAACTGGAGCACCCAAAGAAATCTAAATGGGCACGGGGAGAGCCCGCAAACACCACACAGGAAGGCAGTAGTCGGAATTGAATAGCATGTGAGGCGGATGGGCTATCCATTGTCTTGTATCATAAGCAATAAAAATAGGCAGTATTTCTTTTAAAACCTGATGTTTTGGTTACGAGATGGGTGCAAGCTAGAATGGTCGCCAGTCAGTTGCAGCGCTGTGAGCATTTATCCATCTATTTTACAGTATATAGGACTATATTCTACAACCTTGATTAGTTGGCAGTCAATCTCAGAAAACATATTAAGACAGATAACCATTTGCACCAATGTTTACACCATCACTGTGTGGGAAATGAACCACTGCTTGAACTTAAGAAAGGCACACTGGTCAAATTAGTATTTTGGTTGGTAGATATGGTTTCAGCTGGGAAAATCACATACACGATTAAAAATAAATAAATAAAATAAAAATCCACTTCTATATGAATTTAAATCACACTTTTATGGCAACATTTTTGATCAATTAGGCTTGTCCAGAATAGGAATGAAAAAAAATGCATAAAATCCTATACTATGTAACAATTTTTGCAGTGTTTCTAATAAATATAACTCTTGGCATTAACACAGACATTCTCCATGAAACTGATGTTTATGTAGACAGGAAGCAAGGATGTGCAAGCTGCTCTCTGTATATTGGATTGTTGTATATAGACCGTAATATGACAACAATCCAATATCAGAAGTTGAAAAATAAGTCTGGGCATCGGTATGCGGTGTGTATTTAGGTTTAGAAAATGGCATAGTAACGTCGGATCCATGTGAGAGGGTGGAGGGCGTTCAATCGTTGTAACATTTGATTGGCAGAGCAATCTGATTGGCTTTTAGGTAGCGCAACAGTGCACATCATTTTTCAGCCTACCTCACAAAGAGTAGGCTGGCTTCAGATTGGTATAGTGAGGCCTTTCCACACAGGGCAACCTATTCCTGGCAAAAGTTTACAATTGCAAATGCAAGTTCTAAAAGAAGAGAAATCAAAACAAAGATGAAGGCAGGCACAGGAAGGCCACATTCACAATTCCATGGCATGGACAGTATTCATTTATTTATTTACTGTAACTTAGCAATTGCAACCAGAAGACAAGTCAGGCCAGCTGCCACATCGATTGTTCAAGACTATGCATCACTGTAACATGCCGCTAATGCTCTGCAGGGTGAAAGCCTAACTGAAGCCTAACAAAGCATTGATGTCCACATTTATTTGTGAACCCTTCGCAGCACATAGCGTGCTGCCATAATGCGTCTCTGAACAAACATTGCACAACAAAGGGGCTGGCCTGGCTGCAGTGTTGTTTTGAGCCTGAAAACCACATGGCGGTCCAGGTTATCTGGACCGACTTCTAGAAATATGGCAGCACCCAGTACATCATTTCATTGCAATGAAAAAAAAATCAATCTTTCACTGCTGCTGCTGCTGCAAAAGAAGAAAATATCATTAGCATTTATGAAAGTGAATCAGCACCCCCTCAGTGACCTCACACATATAATTATGTATTTGTGATCTTGAGTTGCAAAAGAAAATGCAAAGACACATGTTTGAGGAAGAGTCTTTTTATATGAGCAAAGTATAGCTATGGACTCAGTCACAATGAGAACACGACACAGTGGAAACTGACAGGAGTTCAACAAACACAACATTAATCTAGCTCAGGGGTCAGCAACCTGCGGCTCTGGAGCCACATGCGGCTCTTTCATCATTATGTTCCGTGGTTTGAAAAAGTAAAAAGACTGCTTGGTTCAGATTGACTACGGCATAACAAGTGACACGTTTGATTTGCAGTGAATTAGGTTTGCTTGATCGGGTGATAGAGCAACATCTATAGTGTGTGTTCGGTACGCTGGGACACGAAACGTGACGCGAAACGTGATCAGTTTCAAGAAGGTACAAACAGCAAACAGAAATATAGCGCGGCCTTCTAAATTAAAAGCACACATTTTTAAAGTAAGATATAAGTGAACAATAAAAAATAAAGCAATTGAAGAATTCTTAACACAAAATAAATGTCATCTTCATGCCCCTGCATGTGAATGAAGATGGAATCAAACATTGTGTCAGTCTGCTAGTTCTTTTCTTGAAACCAAGACAGTAAACACTTTGGTTAACACAAACACAGCTAAAAGCTAAATGATGAACAGAAAACATAAACAGTAAATACACTGATAGCAGATATTTCAAAATAAAATCACAAGTAGAGGGCTTGACGCTGAGCCCCTCTCGGATTACCGAGCTTCTCACCCTATCTCTGAAGGGGAGCCCGGACACCCAGCGGAGGAAACTCATTTCGGCCGCTTGTAACCGGGATATTGTTCTTTCAGTCATGATCCACAGTTCGTGACCATAGGTGAGGACAGGAACGTAGATCGACCGGTAAAGTTATGCCTTTCTAGTCAGCTCTTTCTTCTCCACAACAGACCAGTACAGCGTCTGCAACACAGCAGATGCTGCACCGATCCACCTGTCGATCTTCGGGCTCCAATTAACCGTGACTCGTGAACAAGACCCAAAGATACTTGAAATTAATCTCAAGAGATTTATATGAATATAAACGGTTTCTAAGTTAGCTGGCTATTAAATGTGTAATAAACCAAATCTCTTGAATGTTTTTTGGGGGGAGGGATTCTTAATTTTTGTCATTTTAGCCCTGACCCGAAATAAGATTATCCATTCATCCATTTTCTATAGCTACTTATCTTCAAAAGGGTCACAGGCTTGCCTATCCCACCTGACTTGCAGTGTACCCTGCAAGTCATCAGCAGAAGTTGCCGAAATAGCCCTGGACTAGTTTTTGGTGTTACTGTACATCTAGGCATGATGAGTGGAGGTGTCCAAGCAGGGAGACAAAGGAGGTTTAATCAGAACTGAGGCAGGATCAACAGGAGCAAAAATAATGCAAGTAACAATGAAAACGACGAAACAGAAACAAACTCACGGAAGGCAGCTGGGAACGGAGACAGGAAGGTAGTAGCTAACATGGGGAAGATGGTGGACTCGAATCAGAGTGACAGAAAAACAGCGAGGAAAAGACAATGACCCGACAAATAACTGAAACAAAACTGAGATTTAAATACAAGATGACTAATCGGGGAAACACGCAACACCTGGAAGGGAACAAGAGGCAGGTAAGCGGATTGGATGACAAGCAGGGGGCAGGTAAACAGACAGGTGGGCGAAATCAAACTAAGGAGAACATAGACAGGAAAGGCAGTCGCAAGGGGAACAGTCACATGAACTAGGAAGGTAAACATAACCGTGCATCAACAAAAGCCCAAAAACCCACAACAACAAAATCCCAACTGAACATGACAGTTGGGACTCTCCCAGATTCTTACACAAAATACTGCATTTGCATTTGTTCAATGATTCGTATTTATATTGATGGTTGAGGGCTGTTGGATGGGCTGAGTACAACTGAGTGTATCATGCAATAACCACCCAAGGAGTCGAAACTGACCCGAACAACACAAACGCCCACATTTTCATGAGAGCATTTTATATTTTAATAATTTTAATTTTATGTTTAAATGGAATTCACTGACAAAGTAAAAAAAAGTCTTGAAGTCAAACAAATGTATGCAGTACATTTTTGCTTTTCACACCTAAAAATGTGTCGCTGCCGACACCAACACAAGAGGAAGGCTTTAAAGCTGTTTACAAAATGCCACTAAGCATGCTGAAAAGATCACCAATCCCCTCTGAAGCTGCAATTTTTTAAATTCATATATTTACCGCAGGGACTTTGATTGCACTAATTGACAATGGGTGGGAATGAGTCCAAAATCAACACAAATCTTTTCTATTATAGGATGATTGCATAACTGAAATTATCAGGCTTTCCTCTCCTGTCGCAATCACAATTGTTTATGATATGACATTGCGCACACATCCATGTCATATATTTTAATTTTCTTTTATTTCCCTGGTGGCTCTCCGGTTGATGGAGCAGTCACGAAGTATAAATATATTTTATAGCGTACTTATTGGAAAATTAAACACTGCAGTTTGTTGACGCACATGAGACTTTTGTGACACTTGCATTATTCTCATTATAATGAATTCTAATCTCATACTCACCACAACATTATAACTACTTACTCAAAATAATGTTCAATATAACTGTTAAGATCAATATCCGTTATGCTTCTTCATAAAAATCGTATATTTTGTGCTTTTTTTTTTTTCAAAGGTGGCGGTTGTGAGAACAAATGAAACTCATATCCCAAGCCACTGCAGTATTTTTTTTTTAATTATTGTTATTTTACACTCATAGAACCATCGAAGGGACAACAGAAATATAGGTTCAATAATAAACATATACTTGTAGATTATTTTCTACCACTACCCTAACAGTGAGTTTGGTTACTAAGAAAAATCCAATTTATTCAGTGCATGTGATCACTCAATAAGAGTTATTTGTTTTAAGTACCATATTTCTCTAAGTAAAAGTCAAGCTTGCGTATTAGTCAACCCCCCCCCCCCTTTTTTTCTGCAAAAAACGTGAGTATAAGTCTGCTGTGTTTCTCACCCGACCTGCTGACTTCCATGCATGCCACTGCTCTTGCATTTTTGTCTTTAATGGCTTGTTCAAGCACACGTCCAAGGAATGGAGGCAAGTCAAGTCTTCTTCAGAAAAAATTAGCCACACAGCCTCGTTGTTGACAACAAAGTGGGTATTAGGCTACACTTGACATGGATTTTTGCAATGTTCTTTGGAAAAAATCTAAAACAAATGCATGCTATATCAAATTAGAGGTGTATATATAATCATTATAAGTTTCGTACATTACATGATATGACTTATTTTGCATTCGAATTTGAGCACAGATATGTGGAGAAAAAGGGTTTGGTTTTGAGCTATGCTGATAAATCGAGCCTTCTAATATCGGAGAAATACGATTGCTAAATTTCCCATTCAATAAAACTTAAAATATTTCAACAAAGCATTTGGTTGTCATCACACAGAGGTGGGCAGACTGTCAGCACCGACGAACTCCTGTTTTGCCAAGAGAGTGACGGTGAAAGGAACACTTAAAAAAATGACGGAATAAGACTTTTGGACAAGGCGTGTTCCATCCGTCACTGTAACTGGCAGAGTAGAAACTCCATTTAATGTCAGCCCCCTGATACCAATGGAATTACAAGCCGAGTGTTTTGCCTGTTTAGATAGCCAAAAATGCATTTGCGTTTGTAAAATAGGGGGAACAGCTTGATGGCTGAGAGGTAGGCAATTTCTTGAGGTGCATATTGGGTTTTTCAGACAATGTTGGTTCATTAAGGAAATTCTTCCTCACTCTTATCAGTGCCAGTATGAAAGCTGATAACCAAGAAAAGTCATTACTGGAATCCAGTGATGTGCTTATATTGATAAGGAATATTCAAGATTGGCGTTCTGGGGCACAGGATAACTCAAGCGGGTGCTTAAGAAGAAAAAGTTGGGCCATTGAGGTGACTTTGTGGACAAGATCACCAGACCTCCAAAGACATCTCAGAGTGGGTCAATAAATGTGCTCCAGATATGATAACCCGTTTTCTCTCATAAAGATAACATCTGCTACCACTCCCATGCCTGGCATCCCACGGCACACCATTTCCAATTTCGGCTTCCCATTCTTTTTCTAAACCCTAGTTTTATCTGTGAAGCCAAATGTAAATAAAATGCATAATCTTCTTCCACCCAAATCTTGAGAAAGGGAAAACAGCTCATTTTCTTTGCGTATGCACATCTGTCTCCTACAGGCTTCGTGTGACCTGAATTTACCAGTGAGCCAAAGCTGTGTTCTAAATTAGCAATTAGTATTCACACTGCATAATGCCAGCATCATATTTAATGACCTAATGTCTCAAAAGTATTTGCAACCATTTACAGCTCATCTTAAATTCAAATGAAGCTTATACATTGTTTTGTATGGAGTAAGATTGCTATCAAAAACACGAATGCATGTTTAACCATTTGTATCCAGAATAGTTATTGTTGTTGTGAGTACATGACTATATTGTTAGTAAGACATTTTTTCTATTAAGTACACCTCTAAATTGTGTGGTATTTGAATTTTTTTTTGTTGTGGTATTTGAATATTTTCCTTGTGAATACAAACCAAAATTGTTGTTGTGTTTGTAGGATATTTCAAACATCGGTATGAATATTCATTCAATGCACCAAACAGTCATGTCCAGATACAATAATACATTTAAAAATACGAACAGCTAACAATTATGTGTTTTTGATCATTTATACAGAGTTTGGTACTGTAAGTGCATGCAGCATATTTCATTCCATCACAGCTGTTTGTATCACTGACAAGTACCTCGGTGGGTGAGTCCGGTTTCTGTGGAAACTGAGAGACGTTTGTTAAATTTTATTTGCCATTTCTTGTTATGGTTGATTTTTAAATATTCATGAATTACATGAATACATGAATTATTTTCTCATTTCTGCATCTGAAAATGTCTCCTCATGCTTGTTTAATATTCACACCTGATCATATTACCAGGAATCTTT
Organism: Hippichthys cyanospilos; assembly: GCF_059441005.1. Taxonomy (NCBI): domain Eukaryota; kingdom Metazoa; phylum Chordata; class Actinopteri; order Syngnathiformes; family Syngnathidae; genus Hippichthys; species Hippichthys cyanospilos. Next base: position 13,553,827 of record NC_142376.1, on the reverse strand, counting down.
TTAGCACTCTGTTGCTTATTGTTCTTGTCATAAATGTGATAACAATCCTGCTTGCAACTTGATGTGCCAATTTTAGTTTTGTTTTCATCCCAATTTTGAGAAAAGTGTCTCTTTCAAAATTTCTAGGCTTCGTCCCAATTAGAACTCTTCATCATATTGTCTCTTGACATTCAATCATGTGATGGTTTGAGAGAAAATGCAAATACTCAGTCCATTCACTAATTGCCAATATTCACTGTCCACTTTTGAGGAGCCATCTTGGAACTTTTTTAGGTGATCTATACAGCTGCAGCTGGCAAAGTATCTGTGAAAGTTAAAAAATTGCACTTGCAGCTTTAATGTTGGCATGGAGACAAGCTTCAGTCTGCACGAGATGACCCAACCATAAGACATAGTGGACAGATTTTTCGCTTCATGCGCCTCCAGCTTCACTGTCATTCACACTCAAATAAATTTGTACGGAACTCTATTGCCCAGGAGTGACTTTTTTTTTTTTTTAACATAAAATCGGTTAATATTTTCTTGTATTTGACAATTGTAGTGTCCACATCCTGTTTTTTTTTGTGCAGTCCAATACGAATGAATGAATGAATGAATGAATGAATGAATGAATGCTTTATTTCGAACATTTGTCATATAGTGATGTAAATATTCTTAAAAATGTATCATATGCATTGCCAATATCATTGTCTTTGTATACCACATCCCAATTTTGCGCAAGGTAGTCATTTTTTAATCCATTCATACTTTCATCTGTGCTCAATCTGTATGTTGGGCTTTCATCTGTGTGATTTCCTTTGAAGTTGCCATCATAAACTGTAAAAAGTAGCAGGTGGTCATTAGTGAAAATACTGTATTGTCTATTAATGTGAAAATATTGTCTATTAATGTGGAACTGTCGGGTGTGATTCTGCTGGGTCTGGTGATTTTTGGATAAAGGCTCATACTATCCATTGTGTTAATGAATTCATCAGTCATGTTGTGCTTATTTGGATTGAGCAGATCAATGTTGAAATCACCACAGATGAAAATAACCTTTTGATTCATCCTAGAAAACGATGCCTCGAGCCAATCCTTGAATACTTCAGCGCTTGGACCTGGTGCTCAATATACACAACTGACTATTAAATTATGAAAATATGAAAAAATAGTGCATCGAGTGACGTCAACAATTCATTAAAATGCTGTAACCTGTGTTCTTTTATCGCTAGGGAGCAGTAAATATTTCTTAGTGTCACTGAAATACATAAGAGAGAAACACAAGTAATTTCAAACCTGACGTGGAATGACATTTGGAAGCCATGATGGAAACCTTGATCAAAGCAGAATCCATCGACCAAAGTAAGAGCATTGCGAGATTGTACTTATAATAAATTAAGTGAAAAGTTAAAAGGCAATTTTGATTTTGAAATTATTACATAGTTGCAGGTACTTTTCTTTGCAACAGTATTATTTTAAATAGTACAAATGCGTGTGTGTGTGTGTGCGTGCGTGTGTGTGTGTGTGTGTGTGTTTAATGCCTCTTAAAGTGGTTTCAATTTTTGTGCTTTTAGAGTTTTTCTTTAAAAAAAAAAATCAACTTAAAACAACTCAAACATTTTCTTTACAATACATCCTATGTGCCTTCACAAGTCTAAGCCACATTCTGAGAGTTATAGTGTTTGTGAAATATGAATTGATCAGCAAAATATACATTCTGATTGTTATTGTGTTTGAAATATGAAATATGACAAGTGGAATTGCTTGTCATGAATGGCCTTATCTTCTATGCAAGTCGAAATGTTATCCTCCTTGTGCATCCAAAAAATGGTGACGAGTGTCTAAAAATTGGAAAATGTTTTGATCAACTGTAGAAAGATTCAGCAAGATACTAAATCATCAGTTGCTGCTTGTGATGTGTCATCAGTGTGCAATCAAGATGATTAATTTGGCTGCATGTGTTGATTGTTTGCACTTGGGTTCACAGAAGGACAATTAAATAAATAGAATAAAATAGAATATGTCAAAGAAATAAGGCAACTATAGATTTAGCAGATTTCTTCAGGTGTTTACTACATTCGTACGAACGGGGATTTATTAAATAGGCTATACTATATTGTTTTGTTCCTGGATTAAATCACTGATAAATCATTTTGGTGCTATGTTAAGTCTCTCAATAATAAGATGAATGTTAATATTAAGATTTCAGAAGCTTTTGTGCATTTAAAATGGCTTGGTTTACAACTTGTTTTGCATTATCTTGGCTCAGCAAAAAAAGAGGTATTTTTTTTGCTAGGTATTACAAAAATGTGTGTAAACAAAATGTGCCACAAAAGAAGAACCTCACTTATTTAAAAAAAAAAAAAAACCTTTGCCAACAAAGGAGTTTCCCTTCTCTTGTCCTGGGAAATCTAAATGCTAAATGATTTCTTTCAACAAAGGTTCCAACCTAGCACATTAAGGGACATTGAGGAGAGATAGAAAACGGGCAAAGGCAGTTTCACCTTAATGGGCATTTTAATAGCAGTGGACATTTCCCCTACTGCTGGCTTGCGCCTAGTTGTCCTTTGTATTTGTGCAGTCAGACCAGGTCAACCTTCATAGATGATGCTGCATGCCTATTTGTCTTGTCTTTGCAGCTGACATTCATGCATATGGATTATATAGCCCTGTCTCTCTAGTCTCTCCAAGCTGCATTGTCCAGAGCGAAAACACAATGAATGTCTGGGGAATTGGCTTCTTCAGGGAACATGCAAGCTTCACTGGAAATCACTGAATGGAAAATTATGAATGTGTTTTATGCACAGTTCAAGCACTGTGAGATCAAGATGAGATTTGGAGCATGCACACGATTTGCATACGGTGTAATCACAGGACTTTCTTTCACCCCTGACTATCTCCTTACATTATACTGTATCTGTGCTGTGAGTGTCTTTTTTGTGTACGGCTGTTGGGGGAAAATCTAGATGGGTTGGAAGAGAAAACAAAGAAGTTGTTTTGTTCTGCTCCAAATGCACTCTGCATAACAAGTTTCCATAAATAAGAAGCAAAAGGACACATTGTGCACAAGGTGGAAGCAAATCCAGTAAGACTTAAATTAAATGGACCAACAATCAATTTGAAAAACAAGAAGTGAACAAAAATCTAAGTAAATACAACTCAGGAGACAAGACATAGTTTGGAAACACGAGGGTTTATTAAGCAAAGCGGAGCTGCTCAGACTGAAAATTGGCATGGCAGGTAAACCTAATAGAAAACAAACAAACACAGTCCTACGTTAACATTTTATCAAATGAGCTTCCTGAAGTTAAAACAATGATTTGACATCCAAAATCTTACAAATTAATAATCCATTCACTACAACAGTTCAAATGGATTTTGGACATATAGCCATGCATCCCTTTCTCATTGCAAAAAAAGTCTTCCTCATTGTCCTTAGTGTCATTCCGACTTAAAAGCAGCAGCCTTTGTTACTTGTGGGAGACATAAAGTTATTCGTAAAGTGGAATTAGCTGTTTTAGGTCATTTGGTAATCTGCTCATTGCAAATGCAGAAAATAAGATGTTTAAATAGTGCCTGGCTGTTCTTTATAGACATCACTGGCTTTAGCCAGGGCATTTGTTTACTGGATTGCTCTTAAGACAAACACTGAGGTACCTCAAGCAAACACTTTGAATCCATTATACCTCTTCACTCCAAATATATTCATTGTCCTCTACAGGGGTACTACCACATTCCACAAAGGTCAGTTCATTAACCTGGTAGTTTGTTTCACAAAGGACCTTGTTTCATGCATCTTGGAAAAAAGCCAATTGAAAACGTTGAGAAAAGAGACAACAGCCGATTCCAGGAGCAATTGTCTGTCAAATTAATTACAGACGTACATTAATAACATGAAGACATAGCCAGTGTCTCTTCCTTTCGAAACAAGATAAGATGAGCTTTAGTGTCCCCATGCAGATGAAATGTGGACAAATTGGACCTGTCTGGAGTCAACCTTTATGCTTTATGCATCGGAACAAAACACATACGTAGCTGTCAAGGAAATGGAACACCACAATCACTCAGTCCTGGATCTGGCAGAAAACAAGATGGACATCGTCAGGGGAGGTCAAATCGACTAGTGGCCAGTCCATCATCTATTCTGGACGAGAAAAGGAAGAAGAAAACCATACCGACAAATCAAGGAATTTGCTGATGGCATTGTTCCTTCACATACACAAATGCAAAAGAAGACAGACTTTCACAAACTGACAGAAAAAAAAATCTTGAACTCTGGTCCCAGTACAACAAAAACACAAATGCTCAAGAGTCATTCCAAAATCAGCAACACCATGCTCATGAGCAACACTGCAGTAAAGTAGATAGATAGATACCTTTATGGTGCCTACCTTGTCCTGTGGATACCAGTGGAGGGACAGAATTGAGATCAAAAGTGCTGTAGAAAGAAAGGCTATAGCGATATTTCAGGACACTCGGTTCGAATGATTTTGCCACCACTTAGATGCAAGCCTTACTTTCAATTCCAACATGAAACAAGTGATGTTGTATGGATCCAAAACAGGAGAAACAACATAACAAATATCTTACAGGCTGCAAATGTTCAACACCTGCTGCAGAAGGATATTAAGCATCCGGTGGTAAGACAAAATGAGCAGTGTGGATCTATGGGAAAGAATAAATGGGGATGCCATGCACCTGCAAATTCATAATAAAAACTTTTGAAATGGTCTCGCTCTCAGGAAACTTGTCACAAACACCACTCTGCAACAAGGTGGATCCAGAAACCGCTGGAGAAGTGTGTTTGCAGAATATTCTTTTAATATTTTTAATACATATTCTACTTGTTGAGTCAAATACAATCTTCTGATCAGCCTAACTAGTGATACAATCAACCATTTGACTCATGTTACCATTTGGCCAGTATCTTCAACTACCAACATGAGAAAGACAAACTGACCATTTCATTTGGCTTGTTTGTTGGTAACTGGCTCCTCAGTCCAACGACTTTGACAGCGTTGAAATAAAAAAAGTGGCTTTAAGAAGCTGTTGTTCAGCAGGAGGCTTTATTGTATCCGTCGTAGTAGCGAACGTGAAGAATGGCTGTACAGATACTGTATATAAATAAAAGTCGCACATTGACACCAATATAGCTGTCCCTTTATTTTATGGTTATGTTTTTTTACATGCTCATTCAGCTCAAGTCTTTCTATGATATGTGGTTGTCTCAATTACACGGGAGGCTTCATGTTTTAGTGCAAACATGGAGACATATTTCCCATACAGTATTGACTGATCTACAAATTTGAACAACCTTGACTTAATGCCCCCTTTGGAAGTTTAGGCTTCACCGTCATTATCAATGTCCACCGTTCATATAAGTTCGACAGGTTTAGCATGGCTTGGCTTTGAAGATGTCAATTAACAGTGTCTGGAGAGATTTTCCAGCCTCAAGTCTTTTTTTTTTTTTTTTTTTTTTTACATCTTCAGACATTGTTGTGGAGGTGGAAAGCAAGATCAAAAGGCAAAAATCTACAACGTTTAGAAAACTTTTGCTGAACATCTCTTTTGCTCCCATCAGTCTTGTGTACTGTGTTGATTGCTGTATAAAACGGAATTCCCAGCCGTTTTTACATCAGAATAGGTTTGATGTCTTAATGCCACTAAAAGGTGAATGCCGTGTGATCTGGAGACCTCAATTAAGTAATAATGCCACAAAAATTGTATTTTATGGTTTCACCCTGTGAAGATATTGCTGTTTTAACCATTTACTAAAAATGCATACAGTGTGCCATCTATTGGTCAGTCAGGGAAAAGGTTGCAAAGGACACGTCTCTGAGGCAATGCTGGTTTCTAACACTTGGTGGCAATGCACTTCACATATTTCTTGATGAAAGTCATCAACATGCATTTGTATCTAATAATAAATCATAAAGCAGGTGGATGTTTTGTAATCTGACCTCAATAATAGAGCAACAAATTTGGCTCTTGAGCATATCTAGGACACTATTTTGTATACCAGTCTTCGTGCAGCTCCACACATTGTCTGACGCACATTTGCACAACCAAATGAGATGCAGTAGGGATTAAAAATACTGTATTTGAAAGTTTTTTTAAAAAAGCACAGCCTTTTGAGATATTTAAGATATGGATACAGATATTTAAATGTATAACACACTCTCAGTATATTGGCTAACACTGAGATTGGGTTATATGTGTGCATACATATACAACCACAATCCATCACATTTACCATAACACATGCCATTGGTCATGGGTAACCTGGAGCCTATCCAAGATGACTTTGGATGAGCAGTTGGGTACACCCTGGACTGATTGTCAGCCCATCACAGAGTCACATCTGAAAACAAAAAACAAATCATACCTATGGACAGTTTAGACTCCATGAGCAAGAGAGTAGGCTACATCTTGTTTTTTTCTTCTTAAGTGTTACAAACTGGCTGACATAAACACTCACAAACTCAAACCAAGAACATGTCAAGTCAAGTCGAATGAAGTTTCAGTTTTGTCATCCATACTTGCACAATATCAAAAGAAAAACAAGTCTTGGCAGTTCACTGCTTGGCTGCACTGAGATGAAGAGACAATGTACTTATTGAATCATAATACTGTCCAAGAGCTGGGAGTGGGTAAAGACAAAACAAATGTCTTTTGGTGTTGTGTGTGCAGGATTATTAACCACAACCAAAAAAGAGAGAGCAAGAGAGAGAGAGAGAGAGAGAGAGAGAGAGAGAGAGAGAGAGAAAGAGAGAGAGAGAATTTTTGCACATCATATATCTGCTCACAGCAGCTCTCTTACGTTATAATGCAATGAATTTTAAATGAATAAGAATTTTTAAGATGCTCATCAAGAAGTTAGATTCTCACCATTGCTCACTTAAAAACGGTCCTTATAAATATTGCTTTGTAATTAAAGGAGTCTTCGATTTTAACATTGGTAATACAATTTTTACCTTGAATGCATCTGAGCCCTTCCTAGAATATTTTTCAAAAATTCTATCCATTCTAAATATCTTCGTAAGACTTGCTCATTTTAAAAACCAAACATATCAAACAAAAACAATAAAAGCCATCCTTGACATCATACAATGAATACGTTTGAATCTACTTATCTCACAATACTGTACTATATGAATCTCAGGGATATTTTGTCCACAATTTTGACAATGCTGTACATTTTTTGATTCAGTAAACCAATATTGTGTATTTCCAAGGTCATCAGCTTCTGTGCCATTCTGGGAACTGTACCATCTCTTTGTATCGCTGTTGCAACCTGCACATGACACTGTGACATTCTTAGCACATTGGCCACTTCCCACTGAGAACATCCTGTTTGAAGCCTCAATAATGGTAACACAATTGTTCTGCAAGTGTCGTCTTTGTTTCACATGGTTAAAATGCGAACAGCAAGATGGAGAAAACTATTTAAATATCATTTTAGGTGAAGAATGTAGATGTATGGTCAATATATGGACCAAACATGTGTAATCGACTCCCGCCTAGAAGATGTATCCACGCCTTCCTCCTGCTCTCATTGGTCACTGGTCGCACGGGAGCCAATCACGTATCTTGGAGGAGTACCTGTGAGATGAATGACAGACTGCCTGTGTCGTCTTCCTCATGCAACCCACACTTTATGGAAATGGGAAAAGGATAACAATATAGTTACTGTATAAGGATTAATAAATAAGATTTAAATAAATATGTGTACAGTAATAACCTCAACCTCAACTATGTAAAGTGTAAATACTTGCACATTTAAAAAAAACTTCTGGTACCCACATACGCATGCATCAAAATTCCGGGAGGGTCCTATTTTGCGAATTTCACTTTTCGCTGGGGTTTTCCGTCCCCATTCACCGCGAAAATCGTGGGATTACTGTATTTGTTTTGCACAATATTTGTGGTAAGGAGGATCCATCCATCCATCTGTCCATCTGTCCTTTCATCTATCCATTCATCCATCCATCCATCCATCCATCTATCCTTCAATCAGCTGTACTGCTATCCTATCCAAGCTCCTTTTGCAGCCACAGTACACCATTGTCAACCACAGTCCATCTGAAACAAAAAATATCAATCAGCCAATATAATTGACTTAAAAAGCATGTTTTCACAACATTATTATATGCCTAAATGCCATTTGCCATTGGGAGTATTTCTATTTAGTTTTTTTTTTATTCACTACAGCTCAAATATTTCAGACTGTTTCGCATTTTCTTCAAAAACACAGTTATGCACATTATTTCAAATTATTACTATTTCAATTCAAAGTTTTGCTGGTCTCTTAGAAACCACCACCACTACTAACAATAGATAGTCTTTTTTTTTTAATTGAAATTATATTTTTAATCCAACTGTCTTGCTAGATACTGCGATTGGCTAGGAACCAGTTTAGAATGTACCCTGCCTACTACCCGAACACAGCTGGGATAGGCTAAAGTAGGCCCCCAACCCTTGTGAAGATGTGGTTAAAGGCCGTGTGTCATACAAATTCAACTTTTTGGAGCTTACAGTATAACCATGTTAGAATGATGTTTCCTCACTAAAAAGACCTCCAAAGACATGTTTTCTTACATTTTCACATTTTTAAGTGTTCCTGTTTACTTCTGCAATCTCAGGATGAGCCCCAACTAATCAGAGAAAACACAGGGTCCTCACTTTGTTCTGTCACTCATTGAGAACCACCTCTGTGCAGCCCAAGCAGACTAAACACATGCCTCTGTTCTCTTAGCAGTCAGTGGTGCGCTAAAAAAGAAAGTCGAGAAAAGGGCGCGGCAGTCACATGGTGATAGGCAGGGTTTAATGGAGTCAGGCATCTTACTTCAGGGTTACTTCAGCCACCAAAAAATCCTCATATTTCATAAGAAATTGAAAAGCCATTGTGTCCAATATGATAGCTAACGTATGGTTAACTGTGGGAAGTTCACAATGGGATGATGGATGGATGGATGGATGGATGGATGGATGGATGGATGGATGGATGGATGGATGGATGGATGGATGGATGGATGGATGGATGATATACTAGAAACCTTCGATTATCAATGATGGCACAACAGAACATGTCTGAAGTGAACAAGATCACCTTTACATTGTCTTATTTTTCAGATTCGGTGATTAAATCAGCAAATTAAAACACAACTGATCACAGTTTGCAAAAAAAAAAAAAAAATATATATATATATATATATATATATATATATATATATATATATATATATATATATATATATATATATTTGCTAGACTGAGTCTGTGTAGTCCTATATGTACCCTGTACATATGTACATTTTGTCTATACATTATTTAGGGCAGATTTTTATTTTTTAAAGAGGACAGAAATAAACTACAAAACGTTTGAATGACATTGTGCGTGTGTGTGTGTGTGTGTGTGTGCGTGTGTGTATGTGTGCGTGTGTGTGTGTGTGTGTGTGTGTGTGTGTGTGTGGTGTGTGTGCACACGCAAATGGATGTACTGCATGTAATGATTACATACACAATATTCATCCGTCATTAAAATATACAAACCTATATGTATACTTTTCTGCGCTAAAGCCTCAAATATCAACCTTTGACTGATGTGTCCTGATTTTGTAAGGGAAGGTAATTTGACTGCGATCTGGGTAATTGTCCCCACGCCCAAAAGTGCAATCTTCCTCTCATAACAATTGCTTGCCATGATTATCGGCAAGAGTTCTGTCTTTAAAACGGCCTTCGTCGTTTTGGGTCCAAACGAACATCTGTTTGTTTTGATGTGGATAATTTTACACATTCCCAAGGCAAGGAGATGCTGCCCCCTCCCGACTGCGCTGACATGCCCCGCCCCGCCCCGACGATCAGCGTCTCGGTCACTGACGGTGGATCGCTCGAGTTGTCGGGAGTCTGGAGAAACTGGGCTGGCAACGTGCACTTGACGGGCTCCTGCGTACGTCCGACACTTAGCGAGTGTTGCTCCCTCGGCAGTGGAGGTGATGATGGCGGCGGCTGTTGAGAGAGGAGGCTCCCGGGCCGCTTTCCTGAGCCCGAACAGCAGTGCCGGTTGCATACCGGCGCCGTCGTCGCTCCCCGCCGGAGCCCTCGCCGGAGCTGTGGTACTGGGCTCGGGCTCCGGCGGCATGCCCGTCCCCATGAACCTCTTTGCAACCTGGGAGATTGACCGATCATCGCCGAACTGCGTCCCGAGGTAAGGTGGACATAATTTCACTTAGCTGTTTTTTTTTCCCCACTTTAAGTTTTATGATCGGTGATGCTGCTGCTGTTTGGATAAACAACGCCCACGGTAACTAACGTGAAGCAATGCGAACGAGCCGCCATGCATTTCTGGTTCACTGTTGCCTGGCTAACTGTGAAGCTAACTAGCGAGATGGCTAATGCTAAAGCTACAAGCATACATTTACTGGTAAGAGTTAAAGTAGATGCTTATTAATCACTTATTATCATAGTAACGGCGTTTGACCCCGAGCGCCAGATTAGAGGAAGCGTTGGTCTTCGTGTTTGTCATAATAAAACTGACAATTGATTGTTTTTTGTCAGTGTTGTTTTTTATTTTGTTGTTGTTTTGGTTTCTAACTGTTTATGGTGATAACTAGCTAGCAGAGTTTCGCTAACTAGTTTAACGGCTGCAGTAAATCGTCAGATTGACAGAAAGCTGTAACTCAGTATTGACCTTAAAATGTTTTTGCTACATCGAAATCCGTGTTTTGGAGTTGGACAACATTCCCTGACACACGTTGATGTGGGTGCCGTTTGACCAATTAGTGTCACCTTATTGTCATTTTTTTGCTATAGTGTGCTGTGAATCCTGTAAACAAATCGCCACAGTGCGTGTTTTTTTGTGTTGTAGTTTAGTGTATTAATGCTCTCATGTCTTAACTCGTCAACTGTAACCGTTAAAGCACACTCGGTATGTCTAAACGGCCTCTGGCACAAGACATTTTGTGTACACTTTAATTGACACACACTTTTGTCGTGCCAGCCTCACAGTTCGATTCTTTTTCAACCAGACTTGTGTTGCATTAGTATGCATCGCCGGTGAGGAGGCACACTGCTGCCACCTGACCAGAAGCCTCTCTCGGGAGCTGAGGGTACATTAATCAGCTTTGACCTAGATCTGTTCTACTCACTGGGGGGGAAAGTGGGCTTGCAAGGGGAGGGCTTCCTCCACTCTGGATGTGCGTGCGTGCATGCGTGTTTGCCTGCTGCCTGCATGAGTATGCAAGCAAGTGTGAATGAAGCCACAACATGTGAACGACATGAATTATTTACTGCGGAGCTGTGGTGTTTCACATGAGCATTATTCAGCACCCACGTTTGCTCAGATGACGTAAAACAAAGTGAGATAAAGAATGTATGAGCATTGTTTTCGCTTTTGTTATACAGCACTGGATCATGTATTCATTTTAGTTATGGAAGAAGTCATTTGTGTGTCGGTTGATGAACGTCTTGAAGGCAACAATTGGGCAGTTGTTACTAGCAGGGCTCCGCACTAATTCATGCACTGGTAGCACGGGTTGACCATTTTTAAAAATTGGTCGCCGTAGCACAGGATTTGGTTGCACCCATCTATTTTTGATCCGAACCACACGACCATATTTTCTGGTATAGAGTTGTCTTCATAAACATACTCATACAATTGTTTTGTATAGCGTAGATTGGCAGTGACTCGATATATATTTGTATTTATAATTATTTTACTGAAACGATAAGCTTGTCTGCAACAAGCAGTGCCTGGCAAAATGTTGATTGTTATATGTTTTTAAAATGATCTGCTATTCACATTTGTTTGATGGTCCTTATTAAAATGACAACCCATGTAAAAAAATAAGGCAAATAAATGTTCAGGACACTATAAAAGAACAAGAATGAAACAAAAATACTCACCCTCTGAAGCTTAACAGTCACACGATGTAGCGGGAAAGTCAAGAATTAATATGTGCCACAAGCATCCCATGTTATTTTCATGCTAGTCATTAATAATTATTATATTGGCTACATGTTATTTTCACTAGCATCAGTTTGGAAAATTGATTTGTGTGCGTGTAATTAAATAATTGACCTTATAAATGAGCAGCCAGCCTCTTTCCTGAGTAGGATTGTTATTATTATGTAGATAATGATTATTTATACTACATAGCTCAAGAAACACGCTTCATAGATACATTATGTGGTTAAGATTATTACTACACTTATTTTTAAGAGAAAAAATCCATTCATTTTATGCACAACAAAAGATACCAAAAATGAAAATATGCTGATCCTTGACCTCAAAAGCAGGGTACTGACCATTCTGGGAAGATTTTAATTTTATTTTCATTTTTCTTGGACTTGAGCTATTCTTGAACTTAATCACTTCTGATACAATCTGGTACAATTCCTCTTACAGTGAGGTGTTTATGGATTTTCTGTGGGTCTTTTATCTTTAACAATGCAACATTAAAGCTCTGTAGTAATGGTTGGTGGGTAACATAGTGAGTCTACCCAGGATGTGCACTATTTTTTACTCAACAAATAGCTGACTGTATAGCAGACTTTGGTGTTGCTGAGCAACCAAGGATGGATACGGGGGAAATGTTCATTAAAGAGGAGATTAAATTTTGGAGTCTTTTTTTTCCATGCCCACTCAACATGTTGAAAGAATTGCAGGTTTAATTCCAGGCTAGGAATGAGGCTCTCATGTGAAAGGGAAAAAAAAAAAAAAAAAAACACTATTAAAACACTATTAAACTGGGTTTCTACTGCTCAGATAAAAAGACTGTGAGAAGAAAAATACCCCCTAGAGGTTATGTGAATGAAATATATCTGTCACTTTTCGGTGACAGATATGTAAGCCTTAGCAAAATCTAGATAAAATAAACTGTCATTTATTTGCTTCCTGTATGTATTGTATGTCAGTGCATATCTCTATTGCTATATGAACTAATAGACTACACTTTTTAATGGTGAATCATAGTAAGGGAAATAGTTCTCAAAAGTGCAAATACTGTAACCCGTTTTTTAAAAATTGAAATGAATTTAACATGAAATTTATCGCGAAAAGACCCCCCCCCCCAAAAAAAAAAAAAAAAAGAAAAAGAAAAAACACTGTGGTTTGGTGTGGTATTTTCTAGGTAAGCCTTCAGACCACAACAAAATACTTTCTATTTTCTCACTTTATCTGTGGGGACCAGAGCATTCTTCGTTCTGTGTAGCAAGATAACCTTTTTGTCATCTAAGTGAAAGAGCCTTATCTTCGTCATAAATAAGTGTACTAGTCACATAATTTCTTCTGCCCTGAATCCTGTGGTTGTCTCTTGATGTAAACAAGCTAGACACCCAAGGACATCTAGTTTTGCACTGATCTTGTCTGATAAAAACACTGGAATTTTTACAACATTAATAATAATAATAATAATAATAATAATAATAATAGCTCTTATTAATTAAGCATTACACAAATAATGTAGTACGTAGTCTTTTCATCTAAAATTGGATCCAGTTTAAGGAGATGCAAAATAGAGAGCACTTTGCATGCATAGTGCTACTTAACATTTATTAATCAGGTTTGTTCTTGAATTGTTAAAGTTTTAAATCTAATACGACACATCATTCCTCTTCAAGCAAACAATGACATTCTCTTGCTCTTGAAAGCTACAAAATGTCATGATCTTATTCTGCCCATTTACGCTTTGCATCCTCCTGAGCTTTGTCCATTGTCTAATTTTGTGTGGGGTTGCTGCAGTAATTTAATTTCATTACAGAAAAAGAAGGGACTGTTATCAAATGGTGCCTAAAACCACTCTCTGTGTAATCCTCTGTTTCCTAAATCACAAACACCACCATCAGCCATCTTCAGTGGCCTTTTAGAGTGGTGATACGGACACAAATGGCAATTGTGTCACAGTAATGTGGATCACATCACTACTTTGCAACCACTCCATTTTAGTGTGAGGAATATATCTTGTTGGCCCCTAAATAGATGCCAATCCATTTGTAGTTGGAATTGCTCCAGTTCAGAGGGACAATCAACTATATTTTCCCATAAAAATCCTGATGTTGAAATCAACTGGTCTTTATGGTGTTCACATGGTCTGTAAGGGTGGACTAGTCAGCACCATGACTCTCCCATTTTTCACGCTCACTCCCATAGCCTGAAATGTGTCAAAATCCACTTGGTTTCCTTCCTCTTACTTCCTAGAGAAGGAAGAATTTCCTTGGGGAGCGTTTCACATTCCTGGCAACTTGAGAATTGCTGGGATGGTTGGACTCGCTCAGCCCCCACCACCCTCATTAGCGTTCCAATGTTGACCAACAATCTGCACCCAAGGAGGTGGGGCAGGATCGAAGCTGTGGATTGCCCACACTCAAAAAACATACACACCCACTAAATTTGCAGATCTGTCCCAAGACTTGAAAACAAGCAGGCTGCTTCTCTTGAATTCATCATGAAGGGGAAAAGTCCCTAACATATCCTCCGCCCCCACCCCTGCCTGGATGTCACAATCGGGTAAAGTTCAGATCATTGTATGATGAATAACGGGTTCTACAAAAATGAAGTTCAATCCAGTTTTGTGTTGCTGCCGTCACCAACCCAGACTCAGGGTGATATTGGTCCATGTCTTTCTTTTTTTTTTAACTGTTACGATCGAGTCTAACTCTTGCTCTTCTTATTTCCCACCTCTCCCATACAGGCATTTCCTGAGTAGAATGTGCCAGTAACAGCACATGGACTATTCTTTCAGATAAAATTCTGATGTGGATGGATGAAAGCACCTGGCAGACTATCTGAAAACAAACAGTGTAATTGAGGTGTCATAGATGTCTACCTGAATCTGCTGTATAAAGCAAATAATTTTATGAAATGGGTTACATGCACAGTAGGGATGGAATGTTTTTTGAAAGCTGACCAAACTGTTTGGTTCGAGAGCTTTTGTTTTTCACATTTGTGTTTAGTGTGCCAAATTTCAAACAGTACTGATGATGGACCCCGCCCACTTGTCTAATCCCAGATTAAGGAGTCTGAACTGTCTGTTTCTGTTTATATTCCGTTACTCAATTAGCCCACTGTGCTGTTTTATGCACTATGTCCTATCATTCTTTTTGAATGTCAGTTTTCTAAATTTTACCGTATTAAGGCACATTTCACATTTAAAAAGATCGCAGCATACCACCAAACAAAATTATAACAAAAATAAACAAAAGGTAGACGTACTATAATCTCATGTTGAGATTTGTCCCAGTTTGGTCACACATTTGCTTACCATTTGTAAATTCTCAGCCTGTTTAGTTGACCGCAAAACTAATATTTTGTTGTATGAATGGCACCATGTGGATACATAGATACAGTGGGTCTAATTGTACCTTCTGTTTGTCATTAAAAAGGCATTTCATTGTTAAGAGAGATATATATATATATATATATATATACACAGTGGTACCTCGGTACTCGACCGCCTCTATACTCGACCAAATCGGTGCTCGACCAAAAAATTCAAGTAGATAATGCATCGGACCTCAAACAGATTTTCGGTGCTCGACTAGCCGAGCCGAGCCGAGCCGAGCCGACCCGAACGCGCTCCTCGGCCCTTCTCGGCCAGCGGGTAAGCGCCAGTTCAACTCAGACCCCCAGCGGAGTAAGACGTTTGTTCGAGTATTTCTTCCCGGATTTAAACTTTTTCGTGTTGCTCTAGCCCTTAATAATGGATCCAAAGAAAGACAGTGATAAGGGGAAGGCAAAGAGGAAAACAATGAGGACCACTATTGAACCGAAGAAGGAAATTATAGCAAAATATGAACGCGGTGTACCTCGCGTCGCAGTTAGCTAGCGTCAACATGGAAGGAGTAACTCCCTCCCGTCCTCTCCACATCCATTCCTGTATGCCATCAACCACTCTCCAAAACGTAAGTAAATTATACAAAATGGTTTATAATGCTTTATTTATCTTTATCTTTATCATGTACTGCTTGTGCACATTTACTTGTGCACACATACTTTCCATTATTTCTTATGGGAAAATTGCTTTCGGTGTTCGAACAAATCGGTGCTCGACCACCACCTCAGAACGGATTATGGTCGAGTACCGAGGTACCACTGTATATAAATAATATATATATATATATATATATATATATATAAATATCTGTAGGTATTAAATAATAGCTTTAAGAATAGAAAGCTCTTATGTCTGTGATTAATGTTGCTTCTGAACTCAGTAGATCAATCGATATTTTTGGGACATATTTGTTTCGCTGGGTTGACAGCCTCATTATGTGCTATACACCAAGAATTGTGGGGGTTTCTTAATCTTAATTTTTCTACTAAAATTGACCAAACTGAGAAATACTTTATCCTGCCATACACTCCAGAGTCCAAAGCTTTCTGAATATAACTCAGCATATACTGTCAGTTGTATCTGCTGTAGATATATTTTAACCTTCTTTAGGACAAGTTAGTATGTTCCATTTTGTGATAGTAATATCTAAGTGTAAAGTGGACTTTGTAACCCACAATATTTGGCTTTGTAACATAGGCCTGTGATCTGACTTGTGATTTGGGCTGTAAACATGCTTTGTCTGCTCATGGCTTGCATGGTCACTACAAACATGGGGCTGCTGACTTCATCAGTTACTGGACAGGGTTGAACAAAAGAGTTGTTTATCCCTGCAAAATAGAAAGTCTGGCAAATGCATATTGCGTTCCTGTCAATATTTTTCAGATCAATGAACACGGTATGGCTTGTTCATTTTCTCATCAGACATCGGGCTAAAGAGTTGGCAACAAGCTCACTTAACCTTTGTACGGTATTGTTCATTCAATTTGTTGAGTGTGACCAAATCATACTATGACTCTGTTCACATACTGGCAGAGCTCAGTTTCTCTCTTTTTTTTTTTTTGAGTCATGTCAGTTACTGGTAGGATGTTTTTAAAGAGTGACTTTTAAGATCAGTGCTTGTACAGATTTAACAGGTTCCTATTTATTGAGTTATTTTGATTTTTCTAACAGAACAGGGAAATAAATCATCCATGGGATTTATAAATTATTTCCGATGCCAGATTGTTATGCTCTCAATATGAAAACATCTAATTTTGGATTAAAAAAAAAACAAAACAAAACATTAAAACAGGACAACATCTGTTCGAGGGTTTAATGGTGGTCAGTGTAGATTGTTTTCCAAATGGATGTTTTAGAGAAAGAGAAGGCTTAAATTATTCATTTAAAACAAAACCTATCTGTGCTCCATTGAACAAACACCGTTTTGAATTACATTAAATGTACTGATAATCCTATCAAAGTCTGATTCTACCACAGCTCTCGGGAGCCTCTCGACTGATTACACAATGTTCTTTTCTTGCAATCTCAGAAATCACTAGTCTTTTCATGAAATCCTTTTTATCCCTTCTCTTCTTTTTTTTTACTTAGGTTATTACCATCATGAATATGATTTCACCAAGAAGGGTGTACTGGCATTTTTATTTGTCACTAATTCTTGGCCTGAGTTTGAAAGAAGCATTAACCTGTCTTACACTGGGTTTTGACCGGTAATGGTTGATTTTCTTGTCCAAGGTAATGGTGGGATCATGAGAAAGCTCACATTAGTCCAAAATTGTTGTGTCAGCAGCACACACTTACTACCACTCTTGACATCACCAGAAAGAGTAGATCTCTATAAACAAATGTAATGTACAGTAGTCACAGAACATGAGTGAACTCACAGGAAATCAAGTGTATATTTGAGCCCCTATTAAAACGAAAGTAAACGATCGGGACATGAAGTGTTTTAAATTATTAAATAAAAGATTAAAAGAAAAAAACAAGAAACATTTTTTACATGTCATTTTCCCTGTGCCTATTATCCCGTGTTGGTACTCATACAAGACTGCGATGGGTGAGAATCATTAAAAACGGCGTCATTTTTTTGTACGCTAGTTCCTAGTACATGTATTCAAATGAATAATTTGTTTGCTTTTCTGACTATTATTCAACTTCTCTTTTCATCCAAAATGTCAAAATAATAAACCTGTGTTTTTTTTTTTTTTAATGTCATCATTGCGATTCACTCCCCAGGCATGACCAAAAATCACACGTTAACTATAACCGTCAACTGTTAACAGTAGAAGTTGGATTGAGCGTAAATTAAGAAGAAATGCTTTTTAAAGTGTGACGCAAGATGATGTTTGCCAGGCGACTTGCTGCGTTAGTCTCCAAGCCTGATTGGCTGGTCAATCATGAGCTGAGTTCTGTAAAACGGAGTCTGTGAAACAGATGCTAGCTCATGCTGTGCAAAAGTATATGCATGCAAGGACCACAAGGAAGGTTTACTTCTACAGTACATGACCAACAGAAAGTTGAATACTTTTTGGTAGGGATTTTAAATACCACTTTTTTTTTCTTTCTGACCTCTGATCAAAAAGAATGATGGGACATAGTATGACAACTCATCACTTTTTTCGAACCAGTTGAAGTGGTCATCCCATGTTCGTTAGAAATGTTCATTAAATGCTGGCAACTTGTCACATTGCTATTAAAAGTCTAGTTGTACTTCCTCTTCATCGAAAATCTTGAAAAATGTGTTTTCTCGATAAAAAACTTGCCCTCTGACTTTTCTTAAATTTTGTTATATGCCAGTGCTATATTAAGAAGTCTAATGCTACCTCGAGTTGTTGTGCTATAAATGAGTTTTGGTGTGATCATGTTCTGCGATTGGCTGGCAACCAATCCAGAGTGTCCCCCGCCTACGAGACGGCTGGGATAGAGGATAAGCGGCTATAGAGAATGTCCCCCACCTACTATAGAGGATGGATGGATGGAACCACGTTCTTCTTTCACTCTGTCATTGCGATTCTCAACACATAATTATACAATAATTAATATTTATAACAATAATACTTAATGACAAATTATAGTTATACTTTTTTCTTGTTATTGCCATCCCTACCCAACTTGTACTTCTGTAACCTTCAACCCTGCCCTGCTTTTGTTGCCACTGGTATAAGTCTGTTGACAATTTCACAGCACTGGAAAACTGCATCCTCTTGTTCTGTTGTGTATACAGTACGCTTGACTTGGTCTCTTTCCCTGTAATGCAGCAGGCTTGAAAAGATTTCTTTTGTGGTATTGAAACCCAAACAGCATATGGCCATCTGTGATACATAATACATTGGGGACTCAAATACGCCTTGCATACAGACCTAAATACTTTCAGTGCATGCCTCTGTTTCATCTACAGTATTTGGTATGGTCTATGGTCTCTACAAATAATGAAGCCCCGCGTTTGAATTCCTTGCCTTAAATTGTATTTGATTGGGCCATGCTGCTTTGTGATTTCCATCGCTTATCCGTTTGTTAAGAACCATCCTTAAATGTCACTCAAACGGCTTTGAGTTGCTTGTGTCATGTGAATGGATTTGCAATTTATTTGTAGTAAGTATTGGTAAGTGTTTTGCATTGTACCTGCAATAGTAAGAATTAGGAACTGTATATTAAACTGTAAACGCGGCCATGGAGCATTTTCTCAGAGAACCTCATCCACACAACAGGTAGTCTTTCTACCTTTTCTCTAGTAAAAGACTAAAATATTCAGAGGTGGCTTTCAGACTTGCGCACCCTTTTTTCAAGGCTAAATTATGCAACCGGATATATGAAATGGTTATGAAAGAACAAAGTACTATGACTTTCTTCCAGTTGTTTTATTAAAAAATAAAGCTGCATGTGTTTCCCACAAAGATGAGGAGCAATATTACATTGAAAGATTTTTTTTCCCTTCTAGCCTGTAACCTCCAGTGCATACCAAACATTCATTCTTTTTCATTCGTCCCTCTTTTAATCACTCTCTTCATCCTCCCATTCCCCCTGCTTTGTGCCTCTGACAATCGCCGCGCAGTGATGCGAAGGCATGGAACTGGCAAAACATCAAGAAGAGTGCTGACCAGGGGAAAACAAATACAAAAGTGTGTTTTTGTTTAGGCAACTAAGTCATTCATTCAGTTCAGCGTTTTCATTCCTGTGCTATGTTGTGCCCTCCGACTGCAATTTTTTTGCCAGGGGCAGACTAGCAGTAGTCTCTTTGTAGTCTCTTCAACAAAACGGGACTTCTGTCACCATGTTACATGAGAATGCTGCGATCACTTAAGAGCTCCAGAAATAGTGTTGCATTAGTAACCACGGAGGCTCTACTTCAGATCTTGAAAGGATGTTTCATGAGGGAAAGATATGCACAGTTTGGTTGAGTGATGCTGTAAAATACTGCTCTGTAATCAAGCATTTTTATTAAGCATGCCTGTTCAAATAATAAATTACTTAATTGTCAGATTGCCAGAGTCAACATCCCAGAAACAGGGTTATGGTTTTGGTGATTTTACAGTTTGAGGAAGACCGTTCAAAAAGCAAGGTCTCAATGGCATACAGTTAATATGTTTGATGTGGAAGCCCTTAAGAGGTTTGACCTATGCCTTATCAAAAACATTCAGGTTAACTAGAACTGAGGCTGTGATAATCTACAAAATTATTTTTTCCAATGCAGGGAAGACCATGAAGACAGTGTTAAATTTTCCTTTCCTGTAAGTTGTCGTAGCCATTTTTCTCATTACTTTTGACCATATGGTACATAAAAAAGGAGTTTGGAAAGGTGACCAAGAATAAAGCTCTGGTTTTGTTGTTTGTCATAATATTGTATTAAAAACAACAACAACAACAACAAGTGGTGTTCAGTGTGAGAAAAAATGGTTTGTTAAACAAAGCTTGCGGAAATTCATAAAGGGACTCATATAAATTGTTTACTCAGTAGAAAATGTTTGTGTACGCGCTTGTCACAGTGACCAATCTCAGCTTTTCTGGTTTATTCTTCTGTTGTTGCATCACCTGTGTGTATATGTCATTATAGCAATCACCTAGATTTATTTTATGATGGGTTCATTTTGTTGGCAACATAGAATTGTAAACATTTTGAATGGTTTATACTTACCCATCACAAGCCTTTGTATAATTGCTGTAGTAAGCGAATACTGTATTGTGCTATATAACCATCCATCACAGATGGTCTCTCCTATCAAAAACAAATATTTGACTTTGGCTGTTGAAATGAATTACCAGATAAGCTAAGTACACAGGGATCGCAACGGGAGCCCTCATTTCCTTTTCCTGCTAACAATGTCTGATAAAGATTGTATTTTCAACTTGCATATGAAAGCAATTATGACAGCAATATATTAAAAATAATCTAGATAAATACACATTTGTCTATTTTTTCTTTTTGCAAAAATTGTGTTAAATTACACAAAATCAAACCAGTTTCATTTTAAACAGTTGATTAGAATTATTCGTTCACATGAACCTATAAAACTACAATGTGCCAATGTTTTGAAAGTGCTGATAGTAGTTTTAGGAGGAAACTGCTCTGTATTCTAATGGTGTGACTCTATTCTACATTCTAAAAAAGTCAACAGTTGGTAAAGATACAATGAATGACCTAAGTCACTCTAATGGGCTTAGATAGAGCGCCACAACCCATTCTGTTGTCAGAGATGCCATGTAGGCTAAAGCTATTAGCTCAAAGAGTGCTTAGGCACCTATTTGGCACCATCACTGATCAATAAATCTGGCATAATGTATTTTACTCTAGCTTTTTGTTGTCTAATTACACGTACATAAAATACATTTTATGACTGCTTAGAACTGTAAATGAGTACAGTAATAGAAAACTGGTTCCCTCCATGAGAGTCATAATGAAGTTTTTCATTTCACACATTAGATATCCATTAATGAATATTGGCATGGTAGTGGACTGGGATAAATTTTACAAACATTCCAAACTAACAGTTCTCAGTAGTTATAAGTGAACAAATGTCTATTTAAAAGCAAGGTAACAATCCAAAGAGTTTTATTGGTCATAGTTTAATGCACTAATATTATGACATAAGAATACCCTTCTATAATATACAATAGTCATAACCCAGTAAGATCTTAGCTGAAGCCAGTGCAAAAAAAAAAAAGGGGGGGGGGGGGGGAATTCTCGCTCTGGATCTTATCAAGTGGCGAACAGAAAGTATACTTCTTATCTTTACTTTCCATGTCATCTTCACTGCACATAATATGACACTGCAGCTAGGTGTTTAGATCATCCACCTACCCAAACTTCTGCCCTATTGAGTTTCTATTTGGCAAAGTGGTCTTACCACACTCTCTTTACGGTAACATGACTTTAAACTGTACTAAAGAAGAATTACAGTACTGCATGTATGTGTGTTTAACAAGACTGCATTTTGAGCTTGCAGCCCCTTTGTACTGAGATTCTATGATCTGTATTCTTAAGATTTTATTGCTTGTCCACAACAACCCATTAATGGCAAAATGTGAAATATATGACGTTTTGTGAAAACAGCGGTGGAAACGATTAGTGGTCACTGGTCAGTATATATGTAATAATTTTGATAAATGTAACTTACTGGGTAGTCATGTGAATTTATCCTTCAAGGTACAAAAAGTATTTTAGCCAGAGCACCAAGTTCTTTTTTTTTTTTTTTTTTTTTAAACTCATAACAGAATAATGCAATTTCATTTCCAAATGTTTGTTGTTTTTATGGCCAACTCAGTTCTGTGCTGTTTTTGTAATTCCATACAGAAAAATATATGGTTCCCCTTAAACAAAAGCATTACACATTTCAGTACTCTTTTGTCGAGGTACCGATCATACACGTTTAATATGCTGTCATGGCGCTGGATCGGATCAGAAGCTTGCTAGAATTTGATCAAGCAAGATGGCCTCAATTTACGATTTCAACACAACTCAAAAGACAGGAGTGCAGAGAACACCTCTGACAAAAATAAATGAATAAATAAATAAATAAATAAATAAATAAAATCACTGGTTCTTGACATGGCCCATTCCCAGCCTGCGGTTTTTAATTGCATGTGAATCTCATTCAGAAAGAGAGAGAGAGAAAGAGAGAGCGAGGGCAAACTAGAGCAATGTTTAAACCATTCTGCATGTTTTTGGCTTCCCCTCCCCCTCCTGACATAGAGCCTGTGTTGCTGGTGACTCATCCTCACCATAAGGCAAGTCACAGTCTACAATGTATAACATTTAAATTCCTCAGACCCAAACTGATTTGCATTTGGTACAAATGCACACATACATTGCCTTGAGAGTTTGTGTTTGAAGCTGTTTAGACACTTTTATAAATGAAGCTTCCTGCTAGTGAGATGAATGTAATGCAATCAACCTAACATATATAAAAGAGGAATTATAACAAGTGAAATAATGGCCAATAAGAGCTAATGTGTTTTGTGCTCATCAAGCTTTTAAAAAAATGCAAAGTAAATGGAGGGAGTGAATGACATGCATGTTTTTGTTTTCCTGTGGATGTAAATGTAACATTGAGGTAAAAATGAAGTAACCGGATGGGCAGTCACACGTTCGTATTCACACCTACACATAGTTCCTTCATACACCACTCGAGATGTCTTAACTTGCGTTATCGCAAGTGCCTGAATCACACTTGCCTAGCAGGGAGTTTGTAGTGAAATTGTTGAGTGTTGCAGAGCAGCTCTCCAAGGTAGTGGGTGTCTGCAAAGTTGGGTGGTTGCTTTTGTCTTTCTTACTCACCTTTGACTGATCATAATTTCATGCAACAAGAGTGATGGGAAAATAGGTCATGGGGAAGTTCAGCAAAGCTGACTTGGAAGCTGTTCACTTGCTCTAAAAGGAAAAAAAAATAGAGTGTGGTTTGACCCTACTGGTGTTCATAAATTCCAGAAATCAGGATAAATGCTGTCTAGCATGTTTAGAAATATGCTTCTGATCCTGTTACTTCAGTGAGTGCTCACTCCTTTAAACTCTGTGCTATGTTTAGGCATTTTGTCAATGTCTAATAAAGCACCAATTTGGCATGACTGAATAAAGTAATTGCTCCTTGATGACAAATATTTTTCAGTATCTCTTACTTGGAAGTGTGGGTCTTAGGTGTGCTCCATTTTTTTTTAGTTAAAGCTGCAGGCCTAAAAATGTCCAAATTTTCTTTCGTATTCATACATTTTTTTTCTCTCTCTCTCACTTCCAGGCTCTGCAGTCTCACTCTGAAAAAATTAGTCGTGCTGAAAGAACTGGACAAAGAACTGAATTCGCTCTCTATTGCTGTCAAAATACAGGTGAGTGTATAATCTTTTGAGCTTTGCTTTTCAATTCTTTGCTTGTTCTGCACCCGTTTAACATAAATCACAAGCCTAGTTGACGATAAGACATGCTGGTAATCCTGCCAATTGATAAAAAGCCTTCTTAGCGCAGGCGGCTCTGGTATGTCACATCCACTCACGTGCTTCAAATAACAGACCTGCATTACTACTCTAGGCAGGTGCATTAGCACCTTAA
This sequence comes from Hippichthys cyanospilos, assembly GCF_059441005.1. Lineage (NCBI taxonomy): Eukaryota > Metazoa > Chordata > Actinopteri > Syngnathiformes > Syngnathidae > Hippichthys > Hippichthys cyanospilos. Next base: position 13,529,485 of record NC_142376.1, on the reverse strand, counting down.
GACGGCTTTAGAACGTTGTATTCATGACTATGGGTATGTAGCCCTCACAGGTGTTGACTCATCGCTGTCTCAAGCCTTAAGAAAGACTACTCCCCGTCAAAAGAAAATATTCATTTGTGTAGATTCAACTCTATACAGCATGGATTGTGTTTTACTGTTTGTAAAATGTCACGTCTAAATGTCACTACTTAGTTGCAACAATGGGATTTGGACGAGTGAAAAATATGACTAAAAGGTTTGATGAGTGTGGTAAATTTGTTTGTGCAACTCATTTCATTACACATCTCATAACGAGATTGTTCAATCTAAAAATGTCTGTATGCTGTGCATTGCGCAACAAAACTCAACCGAATCTAATCATAAGTAAAAAAAAAAATTATAAAGGAAAAAGGAAATTTAATTACCTTTGAGTGACGTTGACTTGAACTTCTTACGGCCATAATCCCTAGCGAGGGTATCCTAGCCTAGCCTTCTTCGCACTGTATTTCTTGATTATCTCCAGCTTCGTTTCCAGACTAATCATCTTCATACGTCTACCGTGAACACTAGCAATCTTGGGACCCATGGCTAACCAACTTAAGTTTGAATTAAGCGCTAAAATTCACAATAAATATGATATTATAAGCAGTTACACTAGATCAAGTCTTAAGCATATTGGCATCTTAATGACACCGTGACGCCGACCAATAGCAGACCAGAATCTTAGTGACGCATGTATTGCTGTATGAGCGTGGTGTGACTCTTAGTCATACACATGCAGACTGACCTCCAAGTTTGAATTTTGTTAGTGTTGTTATTCTGTCCTCAGTGTGTATGTTCCTCAAAGATATGAAGAAGCTGGAGTAATTTTAGTGGTTTGCTGTTGTCTTCAGTCTTTTGAGGTTACAATTTTTTTCTCTGTAAAACTAAAACAATACAAACAAAAAATGAAACATTTATAAACATAAAATGTACCAGCAAACATGGATGACACAAAAAAGCAAAACGTAACTCACAAGTGATGCCTTTTTATACACAAAGAGTGAATAAAAACCTCAAGAATGTTGTTGTCAAGCAGCTGCAATCATGAAGGAACCCGGAATGCGCATATTGATGACGCCATGAAATAAGACCTGCGTGCAGTCGCAGGTAGTTTGACACGAACAGAAAATAAGAGCAATTGTCTAAAAACGCCTGAAGAGGGAGACAAAACAACATAAACACAGCCAACTCCACAGGTCATAACAGTTGTTGAACCCGTAAAGCGGGAAAAATGCTGTAAAAGAGGATGAAAAAAACGAAGGAAAAAAAAACATAAGCCAGGGACGCTGTAATCCGGGGTTGACTAATTTATCAGTATTGGCAACTACTCAATTGTTGACTACTCATGTTGATATTGTCTGAGACGAAGTGGTATTGAACATCTTTACGATATACTGTGTGTTTGCTCGACGATTGGCTGCTGACTGGTTTCAATTCTTATGACATTTTTTCTTAATTAGTGGAAGATGTGGTTCAGTAAATTCACTACCTCCGCCACAAATCTAACCGGCAGTTCATTTTTATTGAAATGTGTGAGGGAATCCAATAGATGCCTGTGTGTTACATTGTTGTCGTCTATGGGCATTGTTAGGTTTTATTAGTATTTAAAAAAAAAAAAAGAAAAAAAAAGACCTTTTTCTGCGGTCATGCAAATTCCACTGGTGGCTTGAGCCCCAGTCAGCGAAAAAAAATACAGTATGATTTTTTTTTTTGTCACTGACAAATAATGAGACTTCTCTGAGACACTAAGAAAGAGATGGGCAGTGCCCGGCATGATTGCTCATGCACTTGCGGGTAATGTAGATGTGTCAAAAGATTATATTCATGTAATTGTTCTTTGCCATTAATTCGTATTGGCAGCCTTGCACCATTAAAAAAAAATCAACCAAACAGCTGGCAATAATTCACACATTCATTCTCTGTACCTCTTATCTTTACTTTGGGTGTTAGTCCAGATGTGCTGGAGCCTATCCCAGCTTGCTTGGAGCGATAGGCGGGTTATAATCTGAATTGGTCGCCAACCAAATTCAAGGCACAATTAGACCAATTCAACCATTGTCACCTACGGACAGCTATGAATCTTAACCCACTGTGCAACATGCAAACTCCACACAGGAAGCCTGAAGCAGGGATGTGGTATTTGTTTTATACATGGACATGCCATCTAATAGAAATCTAGGCTTTGACTGAGGTTAGACTTGTTACATTCCACCATTTGGCACAGCAAGACAGGAGAAAGGCTTGTTACTGAGCACAAGGGCGAGGGAGAGAGGGTGATGAGGACATTGAGTACACGTATATCTTGCCAAGGCTGTGTATTGTAAATGCATGTCAGGCCGTTAGAGAGTGCTTTTGTGCCCTGATTCATTATAACAGCTATGAAGCATGAGAAAGGAGCACATACAAGGCTCCTTTTGTGGAGTACTAATGACAAGGTCAGGCACAGCTTGTTAATTTTCTCCTCTTTTTTTTCCCTCCTCTTTACATTATAAAGCTAGTGAGGCAGCCACTTTTTAGGTCATGACAGAATGTCCTTCTCAACAAAATATTGAGCACCAATACTGGATGTGTTTGACAATGATTTCAAATTGTTATAACAAAGATTATAAGTTTTTAGCAGGTGGGCGTTCATAATCGGATTTAAGGTAGCTGCGTAATGAAGTATTGTCATATTTTTTATGTGTCAATTCATTACTCCCCTGTCAAGAATCTTGAGTATGACCTTCGAGTTTAGTGCTATTTTCAAACTGTAAGAACATTGTAGATTTGAACCCCTCTGTTTTCTCTATGTGCTGCGGCTTTCTGCCACAGATCAAAACAATGCGAATTAGTTCATTTGTGGCAGTGATCGGTTGCATTGACGTCTCACTCCGGTGATTGACTGACAATATGTTGAGCGTATTAAGTCATTCTCTTCAAATGTTAGTTGGGATTCACTCCAGGCTCAATTTACTCTAAAGTAGGAGTGGGTTACATACTGTAATGCATGTTAATTGTCATGTACCGGTAATTGAAATGTATGGTGGGAAAAGGCTCAAGTTCATTCCAGGTGTTGAGATTTTCAGAAAGAGTACTCCTTACACATTTAAAAATAACCTGGAAAATTTGCAACATGTCCCTTATATGGATTTTAAAATTATTGTGACACATCTGCATTTTTTTGTCAGGCTATTTTTCCAGTCCATCCTTTAGACATTAACCACTAAACCTAGATCAGTGAAGAGGAACAGCAAGCCAATAAAACATTCAGTTTTGGAGTGCAGTGACTTTCCTTTCGGCATTTGCCGAGTGGGAGGTGTATAAAATTTCCCTCACGGGTGACACATTTTCCTACAACAAATTTTGACCTGAGCTTCTCTCTCATCAGTACAAATTTGCTCTGAGGCAAAGATTTTGATCTTGGTAACTTAAGTCTGGTCCACCAACTGAACCAGATGTTAAACTATGTTCTTACAGAACAATACAAATAATTATATTTTTATATATATTTATGTAAAATAAAACATGGACAACAGTGCAACAATGCAGTAGCCATAAAATGCTTTTACTTTTGTTTTGTTTTTTACTGTCAGTTTTTTTGCCATCACTTTAGAGAGCTATCAATATAAACACCCTGACATTACAAAACAAAAAAACAACCAAACTAATATTCAAGCAAGTCTGTGACCCTTGTGAGGACAAGCGGTTGGATGGATGGACGGTTCCGGATGCTAACAAACTGGCGATCAATTACACTGTCTTTGTATGACTGCACAAGTCTCTAGCATTAGCGCCAGCTGTTAACAGTGTGTTACACATTGTGTGTTCAAATGTCGTTGGACATTATAAACTCAGACCAAAAAAGTCTGTCAATGCATTAAACGTTAATAACTGCAAATGTCTAAATATTGTGGGTTATTTATGAAATCCATAAATGCTGATTCTCAAGACCAATGACAGGGGAGAAATTAGTCACTTACGTTTACGATACCTAATCAAATAACTAGGGTTCTTTCTTCAATATTAGTGGTTGGTGTGTATCAATGTATCAAAATAAAGACTAAGCCTGGCTTTGTTATATATGAGTATTGTAACAGTTTTCACAAAAACACTGGAACACCTTTACATTAAACTAATTTAAACAGGTGTCAAAACACTGAACAATAATAAGATTCAGTCATACAATGCAGTTTTATTTCCTTTTCAGTTTCAGCCAAACATTTTCATTTCAGTGCATCCCTCGTGATTACATTTTCGTTGTACAAATTTATGAGCCGATAAAATTATTGTTAGTTTTGTCCTTTAGTACATGACTGTATTGTAATGATTATCATTGAGGAAATCTTTGACAGGCAATGCTTATTTTGAAACAGCTAATTTGTTTGTCTCAAAACAATGAATTGCAGAACCCTTCCGTTGCTATCTCTATAATAAAATGCTAAGGTGTCCAGGACCGTTTGTTCTAGGTTGTCACTGAATGTGACTTTGCATAAATGTGGGAACCAGGGTTGGACTGAAATTAGACTTTGTCACTTTTTACATGTTCCTGTTTGCCAGATTTTGTGGGGTTGGGTTCTCTACTTGCCTTCTGATGAACTTGATAGTTCACAGCTTCACGTTTGGCACTCAATGCAGAATGTGTCGATTGGCTTGTATTACAACGTGTGACTCTTGTCTTCCAGGGTTCAAAGCGTCTTTTGCGATCCAACGAGTATGTCCTCCCACCCAGTGGACTAATGGAGACAGATCTGGAACTCACATTCTCACTACAGGCAAGCGCTCTGTCATTGTGCTGTGAATTCTCACACTGACGCCACAGTTACTTGACAACTATAATTGAAGAGGCGCTTGTAGCCAGTCTCATACCATTTGAAACCCCATTAGTGTTTCATGTTTCAGAACTGTGTTAATAATACTGATTGGATGTACATGAGAGTTAAAAGAACACAAGTTTAGTTATTAAACAAATTTGGCAACACTAATTTGGAAATGATGTAATTCTTAAAATGAATCACTGCAGCAGCAGTAACTGAACGTTTTTTAGTCTGCCACTTGTCTTTAAGTTTCCCATTTTAATTGGAAAAAAAGTCATTTTAAATTCAATCTACCTTGATAAGCCTCACTATTAAAGTAGTCATTTCTTTATCTGATGACAGAGATAATTAATCATTATGGCTGCAAATGAATGATGATCTTACAAAATGGTGAACTGCTATTCATGCTACTACTCATTGTTTTTGGGCCACATTCAAGGAATGATGGTCTTACAAAATGCTGAACTACCATTTATGCTACTATTTATTGTCTGTGTGCCACATTCAGCCTAAATGAGGTTTTGGCTTAGTGATCTGAGAGTGAGACTGGCTGCAAAACCTATAAAAGTGTCACAGATAGGTGACAAAATCAAGAAGGAAAAAAAAAGAATCAATTAGCTGCAGATGCATACATAGAGAATAGTTTGTAATTATGGGATCTACATGCTATGTCCCACACATTGAAACATCCTTTGAATATTTTGGCCATGACCAAGTGAGAGTAGTTCATTGTATACTAAGCTTTTTCTTAATCAGTAGAATTCTGCAGACCTGAAAAATGAAGGTTAGTGGACTGAAGCTATTTGTCCTACAATCAGTGTTCAACCGGGTTTCGATCGAGTGGCATAGTTGATAGTTCAACAATTTGCTTCCAATCATTTTCATACTTATTAGACGAAGAGCATCTTCCTTTGCTATGTAGTCATCTTAAAGTCTCTGTGTGGATCTTTAAAATTGATTATGTTGTAATCTTTTTTTTTGTTGTTGTTGTTGTTTGCAGTATCCCCATTTTTTGAAGAGAGATGCCAACAGACTACAGATCATGCTGCAGAGGAGGAAACGCTACAAGAATCGTACTATCCTGGGCTATAAGACTTTGGCTGTGGGAGTTATTAATATGGCAGAGGTATTGCATGAGCTTGTCTCACTATAGAGCTGTTGTTTCTTTGGAGAAGGCTTTCTGACAGTGATTGACGTGTACTGATAGCCAGGTACCTTTATTTTTTTTGCCCTGTTAGTGTTACACATGACTTTTAAATGATTTATGCTCCTCACACTCTGCCATATGAGATTATGGGCCATCTGGAGCTGGCTTTGAATAGACTTTTCTGAAAGCGCTGCTTTGAACAATGATATGTAGAAATACTGGACCAAGAGCTGGTCTGATGCTGAGTGTGGATGTTTGTTTAATGGAAAAGTGCCTCTATTTAAGTCCTCAATTCAAGTCATTTGGGGTTAAGAATTTACTCATGAGGACTACTATTTTGTTTTATATGACAAGGATAAAAGACTAAGTGGATTCTTGTATACACATTGTTGTGTCAGGCAAAGCTGTTTGGTTCATTTTGCCTCTTAGTGCCTTTTGTCATTAAGAGAAACTTCATGATTTCTGTGACTCTCTAATCTCTACGACTAATTCCATAAGGTTTCTGAGAGGCTTTTGTGGACTCACACTGGGCGGAATGGAGATGTGTGCTCGACTTTAAATTGTAAAGGGGTTACATTGCACAACCTTTGGTCTTACAAGATAGGAACCATTGCCCTGAAAATTGAGTTATAATTATTACCTGAAAATAAGGCTAGTCCATTGCTCCAATTTAGAATGTCACTCTGCTCTTGCACAACATGCAACAGGCAATCACTGCCAGTTTGTTGTAATTTGGTCTCCTGCACTCATCCTCAATTTGGACTTGAAAATTGAGCTTCCAAGTGCTGCCCCTGTTAGTGTTTGAGGGAAATTATCCGACTCCCTGAATAGCAATTCATATTTTGAAATATTACAGTGACTCCCCAGATAGAGATTGGAACTAAAGCAATAAAACTGTTACACTGTTTGCATGCTACAGGCAAATTGGTTTGGGTCTGTTAGACATTCACAAAGGAAAATAAGCAATCCTGTGGCAGTGAAGATTAATTCAGAGATTGCTTTGCTCTCTGCATGTTATCATTTGCTTTGTGTAAAACAATGAAACAGAGGCTACCTCTGCAGGAACAGTGATTGACTCTGAGGATGGAGATAACATTCTTTCATCCTTCCACTTTGTTGAAGGAAGTGTTTGATCTGTTCAGCTTCAGCATGGCTGCTCACTGAGTGATTGATCCACGCAGAAACTGCATGAGACATGATCCCATCTCAGCTAAAGAATGCATGATATTGAGACAGATGAGTTGAATGGGTCCTAATTGTATAGGGACATTTATTATGATGAGCCATGCAGAGAGAAGGTTATTGAAGTCAGTGAGTCCATTTTTATTTTTTTATAATGTCTTTATGTTCAGGTGATGCAACACCCTACAGACGGAGGCCAGATTCTCGGTCTCCATAGCAACGTGAAAGAAGCGCCAGTGCGTGTGGCAGAAATCACCGTGTACTCACTCTCCAGCCAGCCCATCGACCACGAGGACGGCAGCGGGCAGGCTGGCCGAAAGACCAAGACCTCAGGTGGGCATGTAATCTCCCCCCCACATGCGGCCAAGCGTAATCATGACTGACACTTCAGCCTTTCTCTTTGCTCCCAACACATGGATCCCATTTCCCAAATGAAGACGGAGTGAAGTTGAATAATGCTTTCCCAACCTAGGCCTGAGAATGTTACTCTTTTCTGCTATGGGTGTAATGTTGATATCTGAGCTGAACAGATGTCGGGCTATTACCTTTCACTGCTCTAATTCTGGACAGTGGGGGAAATATTTGGCCCAACTTAGGCTCCACGCCTTCATCCTGCTATGCTGGTCCCTCGCTGTTCTGGTTGTTATTAAGAAGGTCACTCAAACATATCAGATGAGCTAATGTACCAAGTATTAAGCATGTGTCACTTCGGAAGAAAGTTTTTCTTGCTCCTATTCTCAATGATCCTTTGTGACATCAATCCCATTTAAGAGAATTGAAACGGAACACTCAAATAAACTGATTGAAAAGAACAGAAAATCCCAGTGAGGAATGTCACTTTTGCCATTAAAAGTTGCTATTTAAATAGTAGTCGCTTCATCCCGAATGAGGTGAAAGTAAATGGCTTTGTAATTAACTGAAGTGTCCTTGAATTTCTGCTTGCTTCAGTTTGTATTTTTTTTTTACACACCCTATTTCAGTAAATGTGTTAATCTATTAAATTAGTTTCTGATTTATTTGCTTTAGACCGGTCTCCAGACATGGACAACTATTCTGAGGAGGATGATGACAGTTATTCATCCGAGCAAGAAGCCAGTGATGATGCGGCTCATGGCCAGGTAAGTGCCAAAAAGAAAGATAACTGTATACACTTTTGAAAATTTGATTGCCTTATACTCATAGCTCAGAAGCATTTGTCATACAAATATAATTACAGCTTTATTTTTGTGTCTGTGTAACATTAACAACACCTACCCCGTTGAATACAAATTTGGAGTTTGTTGCGGGTGTAGAAACAAAATGTTTTTTTGTTTGTTTTTTTTTTTTAATTGAATGCTTTTACGTAAAACGTCAGAAGGTGTAGGAGGATTTCCTCTTTTTCCCAGTAGTCTTAAATGCAGCATTCGTCCGCAAAGTAAGTTTTATGAACACATTTTGCCTGAATTCTTCATAACGTGACAAAAAATCTTTTGAGGGAATTCTTCGACAGTCACTATAGGAAATTTTGACAGTCCCGCATATGAGTATTTATCATATCTTCATTTATTACAGGATATTTATGATGAAGACGATGAGCTTCGCAAGCCCAAGAAAGCCCGGCGCAAAATGATACGGACCACCTCCATGACGAGGGTTAGCTACCTTCTTATGTGCCCCGTGGACTTTTTATGCTGGCTAATCATTGCCCACAAGAATAACTCGAGATTGTTGTTTTCTGACTCAGAAGCTTTTAGTGGAAGCACACAATGTGTTCCATTTGTGCAAGCCATTAGTAGGATGTGGATGAGCATGTAAATGAGCTCCGTGGTTTCAGTTGACTCAACTAAGAAGGTCGTTACAGTGGCTGCGCCTGACAAATTCACAACACAGTTCTTGGCAAAATTCATAAATCATTATTATTGCTATTTTCACCCTGGCAGTAATTTCTTTTCAACCTGCTTACAATGTTGTTATTCTCTGTTACAGCAACCAAACTTCAAGCAGAAATTTGTGGCCTTGCTGAAGAGGTTCAAGGTAACCGACGAGGTGAGTTTTAAAAGCGGAATAATGGCATTGATTCAATTGATACCCAAGAGAATGCGTTCAAGGTTGAAGCAAAAGACATGAAAGTGAATATTGGAGGAGAACACCCACGTGAAATTTCTTGGGCCTTCTTCTATAAAGCCTTTAATAAGACATCTGTTGAAAAGTTATGAAGTCGCAATTGGAAGAGATCTCTTTTTATCAGTATGGACTGCCTAAACAGCATCACGCTAGAATGTTGCTAATGTATTCTTCCTGACAGGAGAAGAATACCCTGTGGGGGAAATGAAAACAGCTTCAAGCATCATTATGATGCTTGGCTGCATTATCCACCACTCATGGATGTATGAATCAGAAATTGCCATTAGCAAAACGATTTGTATGCTGAATCCATTAAGGGATTTATTCTCCAAGATTTAATATAATGATAAATGTTCCGCCGCATTTAAATTTCAGTTGTCCCTCATAGCAGTCCGTTTAAATAAAGCCAGTATTACAGTAAATACTGTAATAAGAATACTGATCTATTTATATAAGACCTTTTAAGTGAGTGGCTTGTAATTGTGTCAAGAGTGAAAGTAAGTGCCAACCCCAAGATGTCCATTAGCGCATAATATGTGGTAGACCTTAGACATTTAAAATGATAATTAACTCTGTTGTGCCATGAAAGCTTGATGAGTGTTATCCTTTGCATTTATCAAATCTTTTTTTCCTTTCAAATTCACCCTTTTGTGGTTCTCAATCTTTTTTCATTATTGATCCACTGTAAAATACGTTCTCAGCTCTCCTAACCACCTCAAAGCATTTCTGATGAAAAATGAAAAATAAGACATCCTTCTTTGATTGCCAAATTCAATTTGTATAGAGGTAGCGCTACTTATATATATATATATATATATATATATATATATATATATATATATATATATATATATATATATATATATATATATATATATATATATATATGTCGGCCCCCGGCTTACGAGCACCCTGATTTACGAACAATTCGCCTTACGAGCGTGGATCAGGGAGATTTTTGTCCTCCGCTTACGAACGAACCTCTCGCCTTACGAGCAATTCGACATGCCGGCCATTGAGTATGTATAAATGTTATCGTTTAATTGCGTCAATAAAATCAACAGTAGCAACATAATCAATCATCAGTAGATACTTGTGGCAGTAACGTGAACGCTATTGGTCTTAGAACGTCACACTGACTGTCTCACTCACGGTGTCTAAATATATTACCATTTAAGTGTAGTGTTTGTACAGCTAAAGGGAAAAACAGCTGACATGAAATTAAATGTGCCGATTGCAGGACAAAGAATTGTCATTGGTTTAAATGTGTGTTTTTTTTAAATTAATTGTCAATACATTCCAACCGTTTAAAAAAAAAAGTGCGAATAATTATCAGTCAGTTCACGGAGATGCCAATATGCTATTGGTCGATTAAGGTCACCCGGTCTCACTCACGGAGATGCTATTGGCCGGCGTCACACGTCAATCACAGAAATGCCGATATGCTATTGGCCGAACGCCTTTATCTAGCTTGATGGGACAGGATGGAAGGAAGGAGAGAAAATTAGTGAAAAACGTAATGTTGTGAAGACTTTGCAAACTTTATCTGTTAGACATAGCTTCTAAAATTACTAGCAGCGGTAAAGAAAGAAATAAGAGGATGATGTTTTAGTATCTGCGTTATTTGCACCCTGACTGAAAGAGTTACTGTAACACTGTAAGACCAATAGCATATCTATCGTCGTGTTAACTTTGAGCGTTGGACTCTGCACCCCTCTGCTTACACCCAGCTCAAGTCTCGTCGTTTCAAAGGTAAAAGCTATTTATCCATTGTATTTATTATATAATGCAAGTGTACAGCAGATTATGTCACTCAATTTTAATACATGTATACAGTGTGACGTTTTTACCTAAGGCTTCGGCGCGCGTTGCACGCATTCACGAATTAACATGGGTTTGGATTGCCCGCTATACGAGCAATTCGAGATACGAGCGTAGCCGCTGAACGGATTAAGTTCGTAACCCGGGGGCCCACTGTATATATATATATATATATATATATATATATATATATATATATATATATATATATGTATATATAGATAGATAGATAGATAGACTTGTCCTCAAAATTATTCACACCCTAGAAATTTCTTTTGTTTTTTTCATTCTTGTGACGAAACCTTTTCATTTATCAAGTTCCTTCATGAGTTTCATGACAAACAAGTTAAAGAATCAAAACAACAAACAATTGAAGAAAAGCAAAATCTAACAGCTATTTTATTGATGGAAAACCACCTTTCTCATCTTCAAATTTCACCTCAATTTTTGATCGGATTCAGATCAGGACTCTGACTTGACCGTTTTAAGACATTCACATCATTTTCCTTGTCCATTTCTTCCCTACCTTGGCAGTTTGTTTCGGGTAGTCGTCTTTCTGCACCATCCAGTTGTGGCTGAGCTAGAGTTTGTCAGCAGACTCCCTCAGGTTTTCTTGAAGGATTCCGATGTAATCCTCCTTCCTTTATAATTTCCTCAATCTTGACAAGGTTCCTTGTGCCACTGGAGGAGAAGCGTTCCCACAAAAACTACGTTGTCACTACCATGCCTGTTAGTCGGGATGGTGCTCTTTGGCTCATCCTTTTTTTCTCCAGACTTACAAAGCATTCACAGACCCAAATAACTCTTTGCCTCACCAGACCACAGGATTTGCATATTTGTTGTCTTGCTCACTCCCTGCCAAAAACCTCCATGCTGATGCTATTATAAGTGTGCCTGTGTGTTTTACTGGTGAGTGTTTACGCAAAGTGAGACTGTTTTGAGACCCATTGGTCTGTCACGTTCACTGTTGATCAAGTTGAACACAGGACATCTTCCCTGAGCAATCAATGCCTAGTTTCTATTAATTGAAGTCAATAGTGTCTGTCTGTCATCCCCTGCGTTCTGACTGAGTCTGGCTCCTCAGTTAGCCTGATGATCTTTTATCACGTTGCTTGTTGCTAATCCCTTCCTTGTGGCTGGACAGTGTGGATGGCTGCCGTTCTATAAATACATAGCCTAGGAGGTAGAGAAGGGACAGACTGTGTTTATCTGCTCCCTGACAGCTCTTGCACTTATGGAGTGGCATTAATCACCCGATTAGTCCCAAAGCCTGCCTGTGTGCACTTCCTATGATATGCATCCCCGCTGTGCAGCCTGCAGATCAAAGTTCAACGCTGCAGGTCTCTTCTAGCATTTCATCTGATTGGTCGGCTTAAAGGCATGGATGTATTTATAGCTGTTTCTCCTTTTCATAGCATTCAGTATTAATCATTTTCAATAATTGCATATCCGATCAGCACAGCTCTACAAGTGATTATCACGTGTGCAGCACCGGTCAATCTATACCCTTTTTTAAATCCATGTGTTGAAATATGCCTGTCATGTCTGGCAGGTCTTGGACTCTGACCCGGTAGACCAGACTCAGGAAGTAGAGGAAGATCTGGATTTGCTTTACGACAGTCTAGAAGTGTACAACCAGAGTGACAGTGGGCCGGAGATGGAGGACAACGAAAGTGTCTTGAGCACACCCAAACCTAAGCTTAAGTGAGTTTGCCCTCATTTTTTCTTTGCAATAAATTGTTTGACTAGCTTCCATATATTGTAATGGATTTTCTTCTTATTGTAATTCCTAAAGTAGGTCCATGTAGATCTAAAGAGATCAAAGCTTTGTGTGTGCATTCTTTTAGTAATAGTAGAGAAGGGAAATTTTGACAATTAACAATCGGTGTTTATCTAAGATAAACCACTAGAATTCAGATTTGCAAACCAAATAAACTTCTATTTGCAGGACCTTTGCCAGTTGCACCCAACTCTTTTTTGCTTCCATTTTTTGCAAAAAGCATTACCACGTGATTGTCAGAACTTTCAATTTAGGCACTTGTAGGTTTCTATGTTCATTCTTGCTAAGAGAGCTGGCTTCATTCTGAATGTCAAATGTTTTGTTTTTCAGGCCATTTTTTGAGGGGATGTCTCACTCCAGCTCCCAGACAGAGATCGGAAGTATACACAGCCAAAAAAGTCAACAGAGAGAGATGTTATATGCTGTAAGTTGATCACCAGGCTCTCAGTTGATATAACAATAACAGCCTGCTCTGGTTCCTTTCAGTACTGCTGTACAGCCATAAAGTTCTTCCTTCTGGTTTTGCTGGATGGGGTCATATTGTTAACAGTGTTATGTAAAAGAACTGCCCCCAGTGTATAAATGCCTAGCAGCTCTGTTGCTTAGAATATTCCAGGGATTCCCAAGAACCATGCTAAATATTTTAGGCATGGGGAAGCTGTAGACCAGTAGGCCCCCATTTTCCCCTGTAGTATTTATAGAGACTGACACCAGATGACCTCTACACCACCATCAACAGACACATATTTAAACATGCAAGCCAAATATGCCCCCATCCTTGGACAGAAGATTGGATAAAGCATTCCCACCCAGATTTATGACCCGTTGGAGACAAAAACAACAGCGGGAGAGCAAGAGAGAGACATGTTATGTCTGACTTTGTGAGAGGGAGGACAAAGATGGGCTGTTTATGAATGTATTTAATCCATTTTAGCTTGTGCAAAAGAGCGTTGAACATTCCAGAAAGTAATTGATGTCCATTTTGTCCAAAAAAAAAAAAAAAAAAAAAAAATATATATATATATATATATATATATATATATATATATATATATATATATATATATATATATATATATATATATATATATATATATTCTTAAGATATTGATAGATTGGAGCATATGAGTGTATCAATGTGAGTTTATGTATTTACACTACAGAAATATAATCCTTTAATCATATCATTAAATGGTAGAAGAAAGCTCAATGCAGGCATGAGACTTTATTCAGGAATCAGGAAGTGATCTCAACAATTTGTGTTCTTCACCCTGCAGAGTGGAGACTTTCTCACTGTGGACAGATGTAAAGTGCAAGGTGCCCGCTATCAAGAGGACAGTGTCACAGACACAACCATTGGGGTATGTTTTTTGTACAACTTTTTCTTTGCCCGTATGTCCCTTGAGCCTAGTGCTCTCCCATTTTTCTTTTACGCTCTCTTACCCTTGAAACTGGAGTGCGGTTTGCCTCTCGTGGGTCTTGGGGCTTTCCAGGAAGAAACTAAGATGCAGTGGGGGTGTACAAGGCCAAGGATATACAGTATCCACTGTCACAGAAAAATAATTGTTGAAATTCTTGTTGTTTTGGGATAGATTATTGAATGCTTTGTTTTTATGCGCAACAAAAATAAAGAAAGAAGTAGATACAGTAGTAGAATGGGAATGTATCAGATTACAGTATATATCTATTTTTTCCTCAGTAATCAAGTGTCATCGTTGAAGGTGATGGGTGATCTGTAGTTGATTTAATTTGATGCTATAATACATTCATAAATATCAGCCAGTGCAATTGCCCACGTTTTGACCATATGTACTGGCACTATTTTGGAAAAAATGGCAGAATCCCAAAATAAGTCTGCCAAAAATACTTGAGTTTTAGCCGCTATCAGATGATCAGAAACAGCAGCCCCTTTATATAAATAGACTTGACAATTTGTTGTGCTTTTTTTTTTTGTCTCTTTTTCGCTCTTCTTATCTGCCAAGCACGCTTTACACTCCTAACCTTCTTCAAACTCACTTCTGAAATACTGCAGTTTTTCTCCTGTCATTGGGCCAAAACCCTCTGGCCCATCTCCTTTCTACAACTCTAAATTGCTGCGTCCAAATCTTTCATGCAATGCAGACCTTATTTGGAACCTGGGAGAACAACTGAGGGGGGCTCTGCAGGGGCATGAAAGAAAGTGTTATGGGAACGTCAGCAGTTTTCTCTACATTCTTTTTGTCTTAGAGGTTTTCCTTGTTTTTGGCTTAGGAACCAGAGACCGATGACAGCGGGCCAGGGCCAGGGGAGGTGAGCAGCTGGGACGTCAACACTGAACGGATGACTAGCACTGTTGGCAAGCTTTGCAAGACCGAGTCCCAAAACCACATGTCTCCAAGGTACATCATCGAGCCCTGCATCTGCACTTGTACACGCCACATCTTTCTCAATTCGCATAATTGCTATTGTATGCCTGACTATCAGCTGCTTTCCCTTCATGCTTATTTATTGCTTCCTATTAAGCTTCTTGTTCTTTTTTTTTCTTGACAGTAAAATGGAAAACCGGCTGCAGCGACGTCCACGCAGCACCTCCATGAAAGACAGACAGAATTCCAAGGCCCAAAGTGACCGGACCAGCAGTATAGAAAGCGAGTGCTCCCCAGAGTCAAGGCTCATAGCTCAGGTAAACGATGTTTTGTTAAAAAAAAAAAAAAAAAAAAAAAAAATCCTTGATTATGTAAATGTACCAATTTTGATCACTTTCTGAGTCCATGCTACTGATTCATCCAAAAGGTTCCCAGAAAGTCTGTGTATGACCAGTTGAACCAGATCCTTATCTCTGATGAACGCTTGCCAGAGAGCATCATTCTCATCAATACCTTGGAGTGGCAAGGACAGGTCAATAGTTTAGTTTGGACACTCAATATCTTGATTTTTTTAAATTTTCTTTAAAGCCCGTCACTCCCTCTTCTTGTATCGTCATGTTTTTTTTGTGTGTGTTGCCATGCAGTATGTCGCAGAGTTACTCCATGAACAGGCTCAGCCCATTGTGTCCACCTGCTCAGCTGCAGATGTCCAGGCTGCGTTCAACACCATCGTTACTCGAATCCAGAGATTGTGAGTCACTTCATGGCTATTCATAAAACATAGCTGGAGTAAATGGGTCATGAAAATGTACCTCTTAAACTGGAAAAGACTGTTACTGTATACTTCATGTTCATCACAGTGTGTTATACACAAATGATAGCTGTCTTCCATTCAGTAATGTCAGCGGTATTTCAAACAGTGTCAATTTTAAGATCACTTTCAACTTACAATGAGCTTTCCACTCATTTTCACTTCACACATTTGCTCATTGCTTAAGCAGTTCACTCCAGATGGGGTCATGTTACATAATCATGGACAGTTGTGCTCTTGATATGTGTCATTGTCTCTTAGGATATGCCTTCAAATGTCAAATCATAAAATGTGCACAGAATGCCGAATTATACGCAGTCAACACTTTTTATTATTTTTTTTCCTTCCACTCAACCCACATTAGCAACGTGACAAGAGTTTTTAAAAAATAATTATCTGTCAAAATGAAAAAAAAAAAACTTGTTAGGAACAACAACTTCATCCTGAGTAAAATGCATTAAGCATTCTTGAGAAATGAAGCCTTTTGTGTAGGAAAAATGTCATTTGGGGGAACATTTTTGTATTGAATTGCATATTAAAAATTTGGTCAAAAAAAAAAAAAACTTTCAGAGTAAACGGCTCTCACTTCAAAATTTCTTGGTTACCACACTTTTTCAATTTCATCTACTTAGAGAACCTCCTTCTGTGATTGGCTGACAAGTTTCAATTAATTATATTTTCCAGTTATTTCAGGTCTGGCCAAAATTCAGACATGGTAACACGTCAAGAATTGCAATATGTTTCAAATGCCAACGCTTTCCAAAAAACTTTGACTTGAGTAGCGCTGAATTTATTTGTTGTGAGGTATTATAGAAACATTTGTAGTGCTCACTACACCCCCCCCTTTTTTTTTTTTTTAGAAAATGGCGCCTTATTGAAATGTCTTTCTCTTTCACATTTCCGTGTAGTTGTAATTGCAATGCACAGACTCCGCCCACAATGAAGGTGGCGGTTGCAGGTGACCAGAGTTACCTGAGCACCATCCTGAGGTTCTTTGTGGAGCAGCTGGCCAACAAGACCCCTGACTGGCTCAGTTATATACGCTTCCTGGTCATCCCTATTGGTAAATCAAGCATTAAACTTCATTCCGATTTAGTGATATGTTTAAGTCTGACATCTGCTTGCGCAATTGCCACATAGGCTCTCATCCCCTGGCAAAGTACGTGGCCTCCTTTGACAGCAAGTTCAACAGTATCTTTATGGACACAGCATGGAGGGATCTGTTCTGCAGGACGGAACGGCCCGCCTCGGGTAGGGCGCAATTCATGCTCTCATTCGTGCTTAGCAACGACACACACCTCCGGTATCTGGCCACAAATCATGTCGGTAGATCAGATGTTTGGTCAACTTGAAACGGAAATAAATGGAGCCAGAGTATGGGTCAGAGGCTGATGAATGGAAAGATGATGTTCTCCATTTGCGAAGGATAGCTGCAACGTGCTTCTGGTAGAGGGAATGTTACTGCATCGCAGCATTACAACTCCACCCTGCTCCCTCACTGGCGCTACGTAAGAAGATTAACAGGCTCAACATTAACCCAAATATTGAATTAGGAGGCTCGTTAAATTGAAAGCAAATGGTTTGCTTTGTTACGTCATCATGAGATCATTTATTTGTGGTATTTTTTTTTCAGTCCAATTTTTAGTCTCTTTTATTGCTGTTAAGACGCCTGCAGCCAGTATTTTGAAGAGCAGTAAAACAGCTGAAAGAATGACTTGAAGTAATGTTTACTTTGTTTGTTTTGTTGTTTTACAGAGCTCCAGTGTAATGATGTGGAACACACTTTTCTGTTGTTTACCACTTGTGTTATGTCCTCCACATGCAGATAACATTGACGTAGCAGGGCGGGTTGTTCAGTATCTGGCCGGTGCCAATGTTTCCCACCAGTTTCCCATCTCTGAAGCCATGCTCACCTACAAACAGAAGAGGTAAAGACCCACTAATAAATATAAAGCTATATCAGGCATCCTCGTATGTGATACGTTGTTGGATTTGCATGTATGTTTTTATGCATGTCTGTCTGAATGAGTTCCAAACTTAATACGCTGATCCTCTTTAATCCTCTCAGTAACACTGACTTGACCACTCCTGAAACTATTTGCGGAATTAACAATCACTTAGCTTCTCTTCCAATCTAATGTGACATGTATGGAACCGAGAGCACTTTTAGAAATTAGTAATAATCAATGTTTTATAAGTAATTATTAAATATTAGGAAACAATCAAATGTTTTCACTAGTGCAGCTAAATCAAGTAGTCAAATTATAAATATGGCTTAGTAAGTAGGGCTGAAACGAGTCCTTGATCAATTTGAATACCTTAAAAAATGCTGGAGGCATTTTTTTCTTCCTCCACATATACACTTATTAGCGTGAAAAATATGTCAGGTCAGTTACAGCAGCGATTGTTAATGCTCTGCATAGCAGTAAAACATGCCAGAAATACATTGAGAAGACCAACTTCAAAATAAACCTGTTACCAGTGTTTACTGGCAGCTCGGGTACCA
Source organism: Hippichthys cyanospilos (assembly GCF_059441005.1). NCBI lineage: Eukaryota > Metazoa > Chordata > Actinopteri > Syngnathiformes > Syngnathidae > Hippichthys > Hippichthys cyanospilos. The sequence continues at coordinate 13,510,976 of NC_142376.1, read as the reverse complement.
TTATAACTGCGTCTAGCATGTAACATTATGCACGCTTTTTCTGACAGCCCTACACAGTTTCTCCCTACTGATCACGTTTTAACAAGCCATGCTGACTCAAATTTGCTGTTTCCTCCGTGAAATTCTTCTCATACACCAAATTTTATGGACAGAGATTTGTCTAAAATGTAACAATTCTGGAGAGGAAAGTAGAGTGCTGCCAAGCATCGTTTAAATTTAAGCACCGTCTGTGTGTCCACACAGGCAGCCTGCGTCCTCGAAAAGTTTAATAATTCTATAACATATTATTTAATATGTTGGTGTTTTTATGATGTTTTTATTTATTTGCATATGTTTTCTGTTCTGAATGGGTGTGTTGCTAGTTGGTGCATTTGATTGACGTGCACGCAGGAGAGAGAGGTGCGGTAGAGCAAGGGTCACGGTGTGAAGGAAAATAAATGAAAAAGACTTGACGACAAACTGTACCTGTCGTATTTGTGCTATTTAGCAGGAAGACCGCAAAATTGTAAATTTGCTTCTTCAAAATGAATGGAACCGAGGATCCCTTTTTAAGGCTCACAACTCTTCCAGTTATGGTTTGCATGTTCCGTTCGGGACCCAGATGAATTAGTCCAAGAAAGTCAGAAGTAAATTCTCTGTGACTGCAGAGTAACAACGTAACCAATCTCCTTCTCACGAGATGGATACGCAGCCCCGACAGACAGCCCCAGCATATTCAATCAAAAAAATAAAAGGGGGACACGCGTGCTTAGATTAATAAAAGATAAATAGACAACCATTACATAAAGCTTGCGTTGTTCCTGCAGTTTGTCTCGCTGCCAAGCAAAAGAACGATTAGTTATTGTCTCTCGATTAGCTTATTTGTTAGTCATAAGTTGTGCAATCATCACATGCTCTATTCTTACTTGTCAATGAAAGGATGACTGACATTTTTCAACTTTATTAAATGCAATGGTTTTATTTGCTAGTTGAGGACATGAGTGGTAAATCTTCCACCACATAGGGTTAGGGTTAGACGTAAGGTTAGGGTGTGCATCGAGCCACTTTTCAGAAGAAAAAAGAAAACATTTGTTCAGCTCAGGATCTGGTAGGTAGGGTACGCAAATGCCCGCAGTGAGGCACGCGACGTTACGCATCAGTGAATACTGCCGCGCATGTGTACCTGCGTACCAGTAATGTGCATGCCTGCATATAAATGTTGGTCCTTCATAATTACGTGGAAATGTGTTATTTGGTTGTCTGTGTTTATAGTTGTTTTTCACAAAGCAAAAAAATATTAAAAAATCTTGACATTCAATTTGAATTTTGTGTAAGATATCCGAATACCAAAAATGCTTGATAGCTGCAGCCCTTGGAATTGTAATTTTAACAACTAAAAATCACTACCTCAATAATCATACCATAGATTATACGCCCAAAAATTTCGTAACACAAAGATAAATTATTTCAGAATGCCGTATTTTCTGCATAGTAAGGCACATTTAAAAGCCCTAGATTTTCTCAAAAGATGACTTTGTAATCCGGTGCGCCCTATACGGGGCATAAACCGTGAGTTTTCATTTTTGAGAAACGAAAAAATAAAATAACTTAATTGCCATGTGAATTCTAAAAATTTTGACCTCTTCATTTTAGTTGTACTTTTTTTTTTTTTAACATTTGAAATTTTTAGAACACCCTGTTTGAAAAATGTATATGCTTTGTGTGCTCCAATTTTGAAGCAATTTATGGGGGCAAAGTGCAAAACCTGCAAGTTTTTGTAAACAAAAGCGCAGTTTTATCAAATAAATCCTGAAATTGTTTTTAAATAAACAAAACTATATATTTAAAGCTTTTTAAATCAACAAAACAATATATTTAAAGCTTTTTGTTTGCAATTTCATTAAAAAAATAATTTGAATATTTTACTGAATCATAATTATATTCTTTAAAACTCTTGATCTGTCTTGGCATGGACAGTCTTTAAATGTAATCAAGAGTTAATTTTTTCCCATTCCTCAGATAGTACTTTACACAATTAATCTTTATTTTTAATTTCTGATTGAAAAGTTTGACTGACTTATCTGATTGTTTTGTTCAGTTTTGCTTTAGCTCTAGCCCAGTTCCATTTATTGAATGCGTCACGCAACGTCAGCCACTATTGGAGCTTCTGTTCTATGAGCCTTATAGTGTGGAAAAGAAAACCACACAAATATATTCCATATGCCCATGGAAACGTGATACAGGTTGTTCCTAAATGTAGCCACACTTGGTTGATTTGTGCAGTCAAATCAAGGACACAGACATACTTGACAACAATTTCTGTAGTTCTGTAAATGCTGCGTTTGATCCTTTTGCAGGCATCCTGACCACTTTTTTTTTTTCGTTTTTAATGGTGGCGAGATGTCAAGTTCTTGGCAAATTCATTGTCTTTTCGGCATCCCCCCCAAAAAAAGAAAAAAAAGCTCAGATTGTTTTTTGAGCAGGCACCGTAGCCTGACAACGCCAATCAAAACACGTTATTTTCGTTGTGATGGCAGACTTTCGGTGCAGGCCAGATATTAGATCCCATCAGATTGTGCAGGTGTCCCGAATATTTCCACCAGTGATTGTGGATTAAAATGTAATCCACAGTGTGCATGCAAACATACCAAATGAATCATCGATGATCACACTCACCTCGAGGTTGCTGGGATGTGTGTTTACACTCATCCATTAGGTTATTTTTTTGTTTGTTTGTTTTCATAGCGCATGTTCATTTGCAATTGAACTTGTAATAAAGGGTTTTACTTTTCTTATTATAAGACACAGGTCTTTGACCCTCAACAGATAGTTAAGATGCATTTGCATGTGTTCTTTTCTGCTTTGTCAATGCTTTCTTTTTTAGTCAGACAGTAGCAAATACAAAACACAGTTTAACCCCTTTTTCATTCCTTTTTCCCCCCTTTCCCCTTTTTTATTTGCATTCAAGGAAAAGAAGTTTGTATTTTGATTTTTACATCAGGTATCTAATTTGACTCTTGTTTGGTTTTTGCCTTCCTCTTTTTATTCTCCTCACCAATGTCTGCAGTGTCTTAACACTCCTTTTCCCATTTGATACTCACCATGATGTCGATCTGCACGTCGTGTCTGGGTTTTGTGTGACCTACCGTGTCCTGCGTGTTGTTGCCGTGAAGATTTGCCTAACAACCTTAAAATGATACCGGATATTCTCGAGTGGTTTGCAGGTTCATATGTCAGTAAGCATGAAAGGCCCACTATTAAGGCTATCATTGATTCTACAATTTATGGACAAAATTCTTGGGACACACTCTCAACCTTGGATAGCTTTGTCCCTGACAAGTGGGTAGGGTGACCATTTTCATGATTTCTTCCATTTGCACTTTCCTATACGTGTAATGACCACATGTTTAGGTACTTTTTCATTTAAATGTATTTTGTTTCCAAGGCCAGGGCGTGCCCAAGCGTTACCATTTAGGGCAGAGTACAAAGAAATGAAGGAATGCAAAGTCCACTTTGAAATTATTTGACTTGAATTTACTAAACACACTGAAATCATCAATGGAGCTCTCTGATGTTTGGAATTTATTATATTTATTTTGTGAAAAACCGTTACTTAGCAGCGTTCTGTTATTTTTGAAGTACATAAATATCGAATAATGTTTAGGATTTTCAACATTTTGGGGTAGCATCGGCCCTGTCCCTGCGCTGAAAAGTGACTAAATCTCATCCTGAGGATCGTTAATGTTCATAAATCCGACCTTGACACGGCAGAAAATGGAATTAACAATTACTTCTAAAATTGAATCGCTGGTGGTTTGAAGATAGATGGTGCTATTGTTTTAGTTGGAAATTGTATCTTTGCATATTTTGAAACGCTCTACTGCAGGGGTCACCAAAGCCCTGCCTGCGGGCAACAGGTAACCCCTAAAGGATCACCAGTAATCCGCAGACCTCTTCTGCAAGTGATAGAACATTGTGATTTTCTAGGAATTTTACAAACAATTATACATATAACACATTGACATTACATATTACACTTGATTTACAGATTTACTACAGCAGTTATTATTTCATAAGTGTGTACCAAACTGGTACCCTTCATATTACTCAGAACAAAAGAAATAGCACTAATTTTCAAGTCAGTTGGTGAATAAATATGTTAGTAACATTGTCATGCTCCCCCCGTCAATATTTGTATTTTTTTTCTAATGGCAAGCCATTTTTAGTTTATGTTGTGGGCTGCAAAAAATTAGATGGCAGGCCTCAAATAGACCCCATAGTTGGAAACCCCCGCCCTAGGTTAAAGAGCATACAAAACAAGGAATATGAGGTGGTAAGCTTTAAAGGGGACTGAGGTCTTGCACATGCAACAACACCCCTCCTAAACATCGGTTGTAAGGAGCAGTCCTCTCATTCATCTCATACACTCCCCAAGATGATCTCATTCCACTCCAAAGCCAGTCATGTGCCATTTCTGCTGCGATGGGGCATGGTGCCATCTTCCCTCCAGGATCATTGAGTGTTGCACCTCGGAGTTTTGCAGCGTTCCAAGGAGACCCTTTCTCTCGCAAAGCTAACAGCCGCTTTATTGTCTCTCATCACAGCCCTGACGAAGACTCCTGTCAGAAGTTTGTACCATTTATTGGGGTAGGATTCGCTTTGCTTTGTTTGTTTCTTTTTTATGAAAATGTCATTGTAAGTGATGTTCAGCATTGACTATAACACTGAAATACTGTTTTCGACTTGCAGCTTGTGAAAGTTGGAATTGTGGAGCAAAGCCTCTCAACCTCAGGTAAGTGGATCCCAAGTGAAACTGAACTAATGTTTTGTTTTTTGTTTTAAGGAAAGTGCCTTACGGCATTTCAGTCATTAAAATGGTAAATTGTAAGCAGTATCACCTTGCACAAACATAACTGTTTGGACATACTGTTTTACATGTGTTAGTTTAATATCTGTTACATGTTTTGACAAAACCATGCGTATGTCAGCAATACTAATTCGGAGTTTTACGGAAAAAATATACATTTTCCTCAGAAATGTCCATTTTTACATTCATACAATAACAACCTCTTTTAAGGTCTCAACTTTCATTTCGGAGGATCAAAAAAGTTCAAATTGTCATCCATAATCAGCAAGCTAGCTAGTGCGTCTCTGTGAAGCTGTCAACAAACAAGCCGGGTCCCTTGTCTCTTACGTTATATACAGTATGTGGCTAGAACGACTTCTTGCCTTGTGAAGTATATACAGTGCTGCCTGTATTTTGTAACTTTTGCAGTTACAAAAAAAAAAAAAAAATCTCTCCTAACCATTATATGGACGTTGAAGAGTCTCTTTTTGAGCACAAACTGTATTTGTATTTTTCAACATGTAGCAGAGTACGCTGTCACATGTATGTCTCCACACAGCTCTGTCACTCACTGCCACCAGCACACTGCTTGTATACATCGTGAAAAGTTGTTGCCAAAATGCCCTCATGTAATGCCATGACTCCATCGATATAAAATGACGAGCAGTGGTTTAGTTTCAAGCAAAAGTGCCTTCATTTGCGGCTGAACAAGATCAAGTTTAATCAGGCTGCTAGACTGCTTCAGACTCTGTGTTATGTTTGAGCGTAGGAGTGTGAGAGTGAGATTGTAGTACATTGGGAAGGCACTACTGTAAAGTGGCAGTTTTTTGGAAAAATAAAAAGGACACGTTGAAACTGCAAAAAGTGAAGCGCAAAATAGCGAGGGAACACTGTATAGCACAGTAAGCACTGTTAAGGCCAGCAGAGAAGGCCTGATTGGCCCTGAGGGCCTATCACTGGTTTCAAGGTTACACAAAATGAAACTAGTTTACACAGCGTATAAGAATACGTATCATTACATATTACAACAAGTGGCTCTCGATTACTGCCTAACTTACGTTTTTGTTGTTGTTGTTATTAATTCATTTATATTTGTGCCCTGGAAGTGGTTTCTTTTTATATAAATATTAAAATAAAAAAAACAATAAGGTATCTTTTTGAGGATTTTTTTTATTATATTCACAGTGGATTCTGACGATGCAATGGGGGGCAACACAAGCATCCTGGCCTCCCCCACTCCCCCTTCGGCTGGTCCGTACGGGAAGGAGATCGGAGGAACACCTCCACAGTCCCCGTCAGTATCCACTGCCCTTTCTGGAGCTGGGTAAGACACATGTATACAGACACTAAATGCTTTCAAACAGATACTTCTTTACAAAGGCGCCAATTACTTTCAATGTTTTGGTCATTGTTTGGGCACCTGGAATATGTGACTGAACGCGTTTGCATTTTGTAGTTCTCCATGTTCTGGCAGCGAAGTGATGGGTCTGCAGGTGGACTACTGGACGTGGCAAGGTCCCGAGAAGAAAAAAGAGGGCGAGAAGCGTGACGTGGGACTGAAAAACACACTGAAGAGTAACTTCCGTTCGCTCCAAGTCAGCCGCCTGCCCTGCGCGGGGGATATCACCCCTCCACCCAGTATGGCCATGACTGTCGTCACAAAAGAGAAGAACAAGAAAGGTAGGTAGTGGCTCTGGGGGAGAAATTTAATTGTTCTCTTAATTATTGCTTAAAAGGATAGGAGGCCAAGCAAAAACAAAAAAAAAAGGACATTTCCTCTGCTCTTCTCTCCAGTTATTTTTCTCAGCAAGAAGCCAAAAGAGAAAGAGCTGGACTCAAAGAGCCAAGTGATCGACGGAATCAGCAGGTTGATCTGCACAGCCAAGCACCAGCACACGATGCTGAGAGGTAACACTGCCCCCTGGTGTCGATGCCACCTTTTACTTTGGAATCAATACAGAGGTCCTCAAAAACGTATTTTCTCTTGTTTAAACACATTTAATCAAGTAAAACATATAATGACTGCTTGGTAAGAATAAACTAACAGGTACTGTATATGCCAATTATTTTTAACACCCCCCCCCCCCCCCCCCCCCCCCCCCCAACCTCCCCCTTAACTCTACGGTGCCTTTCAGACACCTCTTGAAGCCGATTTCCCATTGCATTTCTAATTAATTGTAAAAAATTGTTATGGTGTTTTATATATATATATATATATATATATATATATATATATATATATATATATATATATACACACACACATGTAATATACAGTTTCTCCATAAAACTTGACAGCAACATTTGAACACAATCAAATGGGAAGGAAAAGTAAAATATGAAAAGGGTCAAAGTTGCTATATATATATATATATATATATATATATATATATATATATATATATATATATATATATATATATATATATATATATATATATATATATATATATATATATATATATATATATATATATATATGTGTATGTATGTATGTATGTAAGCTGGTCCAGTTTGTATTGTTTACTTATCTGTGTATGTACCTTTTTGTGTTAGCCGCTGTTTGTGTTAGCCGCTGTGTTTACTGTTTTGGTTTCAAGAAAAGAACTCACAGACTGATCCAACGTTTGAGTCCATCCAAGTTCACATGCAGGGCCATTTATTTTGTGTTAAGAATTCTTCAGGCACTTTAGTTTTTAATGTTCAGTTATACCTTACTTTAAAAATGTGTGCTTTTAATTTGGAGGGCCGCACTAAATTTTTTCTTTCTTTCTTTCTTTCTTTCTTTCTTTCTTTCTTTCTTTCTTTTTTTAAACTCTTTATTTTGTCTTTTTTGGAATGCAAGCCGCACTATATTAATGTTTCCTGTTATTACCTTCCCGAAACCGATTGGCCGGCTCGTGTCACGTTTCATGTGCTGTCGCACCAAACTTATCCTACAGAGGTCACCCTATCACCCAATAACTTAAACTTCATTGACTGCAATTGAAATGCGTCTTGTTACGCTGTCCACGTAGTTGATCTGAACCAAGGATTATTTTGTTTATTTTCCCAAACCACAACATAAGGATGAAAGAGCCGCAGGTTGCTGACTCCTGGTTTAAGCTAATGTTAGCATTAACCCTTTACATTCCAAAGTATTATTTTGATTAAACACAAATAATATTTCGTCTGTTTTCACAAAGGACTTCAGAAATCAGAGAATAACATGATACTTTTGCATTAAATAATGGCTCTGAATATGTACTTGATGATTTAAAGTACTATAGTTGTTGATTAATTGGATAATCAATTAGTCATCAAAGAATTTTGACAGATGCGTAATGCCAAAGGGGAAGAAAATGCCATACAATGGAGCAAAAAGATTTTATCAGACATTGTACTGATTTGTGCTAATGTTGATGAGAATTTCACGACATGCTAGCTGCTACTTTTGCATGATGACTGGTTCTGATGATGCCGCCCAATTGTGATGTGTGCCTTATATTTTGTCATTGACTCATTTGTATGGGAAGAGTCCCTTGATTTATACTGTATTTGATTTCATCAGATTAATTTTCCCTTTCCTCGGATGAATTTTCTTTTCATCCCTGATAGTCACTATCGACGGAGTGGAGTGGAACGACGTCAAGTTTTTCCAACTTGCCGCCCAGTGGCCAACTCATGTCAAGCACTTCCCGGTGGGAGTCTTCGGTTACACCAAACCCGTTTGACCTCGGCTGCCGTCCGCTTGAAACCGCCAGACTCTTCTGCGCTGTACTTGTCTCACCCAGAGGCTCCACAGAATTTGAGGGAACGCCAACGGCAGTAATAGTTTTCCTGTGGAAATCTTACTGACTTTGCATCCATGTGTTCAACACACACTTTCATGTCGTCCTTCCGGTGTTTTCAATGTTGTTGGCTGTTGTTTGTTGTTTTCCTTCTTTCCTTTCTTTCTTCTTTTTTTTTTTTTACACACTACAAGAAGAACAAGTACTATTTTGTAAGAATTGTGCTACCGCCTTGGAGGTCGTTTGACTTGTTTGACAATTTGCCACATTTCGACAATGGCAGCTATGTTTGCACTTTGTTTTTTGTTAACATGTTATTATTTCTGTGAAATTCTACATGTATTGTTACTCTGTAGAAAAAAGGAGGGGTGCGATGGTGATGTGCAGTGGCGTGTGTGAGATTTTTTGAGGCCGTGTGGAATATTGCTGTGAATCTTGACAGAAACCATCCCTACTTTTCTTGTTGGTCTTTTCTGCTTTTTGTTTTTCAAATTATCACCGCTAAGAACACAAGGCTTTTCGTTAGTGTAGTTTAAAGCAACAAAAACAACACATTTTGGTATTCTGGAAGGTAGCTTGGTTTGACTGATGCACATTTTTATCAAAAGTTCATCAAGTAATTCCAGTCCTGAAGACTTGACACAATCACTTAGAAACAGGGTATCATGATACAAAAACAACCCCTCCCCCATAGCTGAACGCCAAATTAGCTTTTTCTAAGACCTCATATGCTTGTAATTGTCATTTATTGTCATGATGCTATTAGTTGGCGTGCCAACTAATTTAGCTGATAAGAGGCTAATCCAGATGTAAATCAATGTGCCAAAATGAACATCGTTACCTTGTCCACAATGTATTCGGCCTGCTTGAAGTGAAATTCCTACATGATGCATATGTGGTAGATATCAGTATTAGCCTTACTGAAACGTTGAGCGTAATCAAATTGTACTATTTATCAGTCAAAAGATGTGTATCTCCTAACCAAGTTTTATATACAGCGTCAGTGTGGCTGTAGTTGCAAGCACCATAAACATTCTAGATGCTGTCTCACTATTCTGTTGGCTTATTGGGTAACGCTTTAAGTGTTGGTGTGATGGGAAACCTGCTTTGAAATTACCGCCAAGCGCAATGCAATTACAATGAAAAGTCTGTGGAGCCTCGCCAGATGTCCAAAACACTGCCTGTGTGTTTGTGTGCGTATGTGGCTAGGCGTGCCCTCCGTTTGATGGTACTTACCGACTATTAAGACGTGAAACCTTCACAATAGGAATCCTGCGGACAAACGGCCTTTTGTGTGTTGTTGCTTTTTCTAGTGAAAAGCTTTATAAAGTACTGTATATAAATATATACAAAATGTATTAGTGTGTTTTGCAAAGCGCCCTTCCGACTAAATTGAAAGCACAAATGACTTTTTTTCCTTGACAAACTGCCAAACTCGGTATACTTCCACAACTAAAGAATTTGTTCCGTTCCATACAACACTAGAAGTCATTTATTACTTCAACATTTTCCTTACTTTGTAATGCACTTTTTTCTGTGGTTTAATACGACACCCAAATTGGGAGTTTGGTTTTGAGCTCCCCACCCCCCAGATGTAAACCACTACCTATAGATATAACTCGTTGTTTCCTGGTTGTGTCAAGTATATGTGTGATGGCTTCAAGCTCCGAGGCCATCAGTTACTTCCCCTTTTGCCACTTGTTTATTTTGTCGCTGCCACCATGCCGTCTGCCTGCAGACTATGCAGTCTGATTTGGTTGTCTCCTGCGTTTTAAGAGGGGTCACCATCTTGTCTTGGCTGGGACACCAACTGGCCCTTCGATGATATATTATGGAACTTTGGCTGTGAAGCAGGGCTGGGTTTTGTGAGGGAAATTATAAAGTGATTTAAAATAGTCAGTGGGCATAAGTGTCAAATGTGTTCTGATGTATTAGATCTAAAGTCCAGCTTTGCCCTAAATCTCTCCGTAGCATGGGGGTGTTTTATAAGGCAGGACCAACGAGAGGCTGCACTCTTTTGTCACTTCTCTTAAATCTAACATTAAGTGATCCAACGGAAAAGATGGCGTTGCTTTTCATTGGTCCCGTCCATTCAGACGCCACCCAGTGTCTTTGCACAAACCCTATTTTAAAGGACATGACAGTATTTTTAAAATGTACCACTAAATAAAAATATGGGTTACTCTGCATGTTTTACTATAGTTGTAAATATGTTTTGGATTTTTATATTTTTTTTTCTTTCAATGCTCTCACAAGCAGTTGTGTTTAATAAAATTTTTAATCTTCTGTACAAACAGACATTCCTTTTTCTTCCAAGCGTCGTATTCAGTTAGCTGAGAAGGAAGGCAGGTTGACATAACTCTTCATGGGAGGCAGCGGTTTAATCTTGCGTCCGGCCCAGCCTCCTTTCCTCTGCCAAAGGCCGCTGGATGGGCGGATGCCTAGCCACCGGTTGCGGCCCGCTTTGCCAATGATTCTTTTGTTGTGGTCCACATTGGACACGCGCCCCACCGTTACCATGCAGGTCTCCAGTACCTATGATGGGTGTGGCATAGACATTTGACTCAGTAGATGACTTTCAGGCCTAGTCTACATATAGCCGTGTTTTTTCAGAAAGAGAGACATATTTGCATTCTGCATGGTCTTCCACATGCCCCCGCTTTTTTTCTCCATTAAAAATGTGTTTAAAACCTCCTGACAAAATTAGAGATTAGCCAAATTCTCCAGATGCACGTTTACATGAGTTAAACTGAGTTTTACAACATCAATCTGTACACATCACTCAGACATACATCAAGCAAGCAGCTCTCGCCTTTGGTTACTGTGGGTGTACTGCTCACCCCCTCTGCGTCTGACGCAAAATCACATAGCTCCACATGCAAGATTGTGGTCGTAGTAGAGAGGGATCAAACGCGCTCCTGCATTCTTTATAAACTACATTTTTTTTCTTTTCCTTATTTTAATGCAAAATGAGCTTTATTTTTGAAAATGAATCTGTAAAAAAATCTCTACTGCCACCTAGTTGCTTGTCATGCTTGTAAATGGATTCAAGCCACACTGAGGCATCTGCATAGAAGCAATTTGTTGAAACAAATCTGTATGTAGGGAATTATAGCTACGCAGGATTGGATATGTGTACTGTACACAAGGCCTGGATTCCACATACTGCGTTGCGTCTCTGCTCCGCTGCACCACCGCAATGACACCGCACACCCCCCGGCCACTGCATGTATCTCCGCCATGCCACCTGAATGGTCAAACTGCGCTTGCGCAGGGACTACCAACTCACACGATTTAAAAATAAGAATCTCTCTAAACTTTCAGAAGCAAACCAAGCTCCATTTGTTGAAGGTATGCATGGATGATACTTCATTGCATACATACTTCATTTACAATAGGTGAGTACTTTGTAAATCCGAATGTAGATCACATTCTTTTTCCTGTTTTTCTGGACTGTGGAATTGATCACGGCATACATACAGCGGCGGACCAGAATTTTCAACTCCTAGCTCTGGGTTACATTGGCGGAGGGCGCAGTGCCGAATCACTCATTCATTTACATGGCTGGGACGCGCGCGCTGCGGACGACGCAGCGCAGCAGACACACAACGCAGTATGCGGAATCCACAGATTAGTGTTGTCATTTTGCACCACATGAGCTCACCTGAACCTGCTGCTTTGACGGAAGCTGAACAATGACGGTTCCATTTACTTTCCGGAGCAGAACACCACTTGTGCCTGATTAATTAGACAAATAGATTACTAAGTAGTTATGTTCCTTTAGAAAGGCTAAATTAAAGATATAGAAAATACACAAACACAAATACATCCTTATAAACAGGGCTGCAGATAATTTTAATTGTGACTTACATGAGTACCAGGAATTAGTGTTTGGGACGCACCCTTCCTTTCATTTAAAAAGTCTTCCTCAAAATGTCATTATCAGGGTTGCTCCCGCATTAAACCCACAGCCTGTGTGGACACAGTCGCACGCACGTTGCACAATTCAAGCCTACGTTCTCGATAGGTTTCATAAGTCCTTCAGTTATGGCTTGCGCAGTTCCTTGAGGACCCAGTTTAATTAGTCCAAAGAAGTCAAAGGTAAATTCTCAGTCACTGTAAAGTGACAATGTAAAAAAATCTCCTTAACACATTCACAAGAATAGCATGCAGCCCCAACAGCCAGTCCAAGCTGCTCCAGTAAACAAATACATATCCTCAGAATAGGAAGACATGGGAGGTGCATGCTTAGCTTTATAAAAGGCGAGAACTTTTACAGAGCCTGCATTATTCCATTATTGCATTATTGTGCATTATTATTTATGTGCATCCCTGACTGTCATCACTGTCATACAAGTGTGTGCATCTGTGTGTGTGTGTGTATATATATATATATATATATATATATATATATATATATATGATTCTTTTGTTGTGGTCCACATTGGACCACACATATTATATTTATTTATATATATATATATACATAAATATATATACATACATATACATACATACACACACACACATTTTTTTTATTATTGTGAAAAAAAGATTTCCATGGCAAAACATTTACCTGCCGCACGAATATACTCTGATCCTTTTCCAGGTAGTACCTCCAGATTATTAACGAGGGTACCAACCGGAAGTGCTCCCAATGGATAGGCATCGCCCTCATTTGCTGACACTGTAAAACAATTAAAAAAAAAAGACACACTGAATCCACGAGGTTAGGGTAAACTTAATTCAGCTACCAAAATGATTCGCATACCTGCCATGCGTCCAATAACAGGTGATGTTTTAATGATATCTCCCACTTGCATGTTCTCTGTAGCAATGATCCATCTTTTGCGGTGGCCTCCAGCCACCAAGGCAATGTCAGCTGACCTGGAAAGAACACACAAGACCAGATGAAAGATAGCCATCCACTTTTAATTGAAAAGCATATTTTGAGCTCACCTGCATGGGTCATATCGCACTTGAACAACTTTCTCATCGAAAGGCTCCCCTTCTTTATCTTCCTCATAGCGCAAACGTTGGAAGTCAACCCAGCGATACTTCTGCTTGTGGCCTCCGCCAATTCCATGTGTTCGGATTTTACCTGAATAGTATCAAACAAGTGCTGATTACCATTAGTGTACGCTGGACAGGGCAAACAGAAGCATTCCTAAAGTTTTATTCTATTGCTGCCAAAAACATGCATCCTATGTTATCTGTTAATGTTTGCCAAATGCTGGCTAAATTGTAATGACTAGCGGGTGATTGTTGTGTTAACTTGCTTGTGCTCCTTAAATCTGTGCTGGGTGTCTTGGATGTTGGGGACAACTCATACGTAAGCAAAATGCGGCAACTCAACAACAACAAAAATATTATATAAAAGTATGGCTAATCACCAACCCAACGACATACAGTTTTTATTCACCTGTGTGATCTCTTCCTCCTGTCTTTTTCATTCCCATCGGTCGAATGGAGTACTTCTCCCTCTGCTTCCAATACGTTCTGTTCTGCTCCAGACAGGCTGTGGTGGTGAGGCCCCGGCATAGCGTTGCACTAGATGCAGGCAATAACGCTGGCACATATGTCCCAACACCCAATTTGACCTGTCCACACAGGAAAAAATGCACATGAGCTGTTTGCAATGCTGTCATCTGTCACTTATGGAATATGATGTTGACCTGAGAGCACAGCAGGACAGGCTGAGAAATGCAGAGGGAACTCAAGGCTCGAGTCAAACAAGACACCGCCATCAATCCTAACAAGAGCTGCATAGGATTCACAAAGGCGTAACGTTAGATGCTTTATTTCCTGACAGTTCCTGGGCATAGGCGTATTTAAACAACAATTAGGATGAAATTTATTACCGTCAATTTATCCTTTGTGAAACTATTAACACAGTACAAGTATACAGCTTATAGTATTACTCTCTGGGTACTTGGCAAGGGAAGTGAGCTGATATTGCACTAATCATACTTATCCAGAGTTTGTTTTTGTAGATATATGAAAAATAAAACCGAACAAAGAAACAATGGAACACAGACCTTTATCCTTTTTTAGTTCATTGCGATCACTCTGGCGTCCTTCGTGAGCAAGCACGATGAGTCGCAACGTGATGACGAGTTTCCGGACAATTTCAGCAGTCGCTCCTTTGTTGATCATTTTGATTGTTTATCCGTTTTAACATCTTTTACCGATTCTTCATCATGAGGTAATAAGTAATTATTTAAAATGAGAAGTACTTCAATAACCCGTTTTGTTCACAAAAAAGAACTGTAAAGGATAAAGTTAAACAACGAGGCTTGTTAATAAACGCACCTGTATTTACTTATGAAATGTACCGAAATAGTTGTATGTTCTTTCGAATTATTTGTTTGATTTTATTTTTTACCGAGAGTTGAGTCATACGACACGACGTTTAAAAAAGAACGTTATATATGAACTATACAGAGAAATCAAAACTATGCAAAGCTCTGACCACCAGATAGCAGTATTACACTTTCCCCCAAGAGATACCGTTTTTTTTAACTTGTCTTTTAAAGTTTGTATTAATCAGAGACGTGCTTTACATTTTTAAACGACCGCGAATGTAGTCACACATTCTCAATGAAGTAATGAAAATTTTATATTGGAATAACATTCTATTTGCTGAGAACGTAGTACAAAAACAAAACATTACGTCAGTGAGCTTGGCTTTGATGCAAAGGCTGATGGGAGAACTGCGGTTTTGAAGACATTTTGGATTTAAAGGGGCTGGGCAAGCCGAAGGTTCTGGCTGTCGGTAAGGAAGCTCTGTCTTTTGTCTATTTTTGAAGTACTTAAAGCACCTGCTTGACTTCGTATCGCTATTAGTTTAGACTTTCATTATTGACCGTGTAAGCCGCCGCCTCGGGAATTTAGACGCATCGAGTCCGCAACAAACAGGGAGTGGTGATGCTAACATGCTAGCCGGGCTAAACAGTCTCTGACGACAGAGCGGAACCGAGCATTAAAGCTTTACTCTTAATTTGGGTGAAAACATTTCCCTAAATATGTGCAAATACGTAATTGTGATCGTCGTCCTAAAAAAACATACATCATCGGTGAGGCCAACGTGGCATGTAAATAACGAGCTGAATATAGTCTACCCAAATTAGCTTTTAGTGGAATGTAATAACTGTATCAGAACTTAGGGTAATGATCAAGTAATTGAACCATTATTTGTGCTGTAAGGTTCTTTGGACATAGAGTAGGAAATCCTGTATTTTGCTTGATAATGTGGTTCATCAACGTCTAAATATCAATTCCAGAAAATTTTACATATAGGTGGACAACTACACCGACTCTTCTTCCTATCAAAATAAACGGTAGATGATACCTTTTTGTATCCAGACCTAAAGAGAAAATGTTTACATGATTAAAAGTCATCAATGGACTTAGTGCACCCCCCCAAAAAAAAAAAAAAAAAAAAAAGAAAACATCAACTGGTAGTCGTGAAGTGCGAATGTGGTTTGTCTCGTGCCTTGCATGGCCCTCATCATTATCTTTCATAGTCAGCCGACCACACCCTCCTTGATGACTACCATGTGTCTTATGATCATGCAGGTGTTCATGCTTGCAGGAAATGGGTGAATGGTGGCGTCCCGTAATGTAGAATTACTTACGTAATATGATCTTCAGATGTGATGCTGAAACAGACAAATTGTATACTGATAAACCTACAGCGTTCTGCATCCATTCAGAGCCTTATGCGCTCGTATTGAAATGAACAAATGCACCACACCCTTCCCAGATTGTAACAGACAAATCCAAGGTGTAAAAGAAACTGGTTGTCGATATGACCAAGGCTCGATTTACATTAAGCTTTTTTTAAATTTATGTGCCGGATGAAGGGTAGTTGTACTTTATTGTTACATTGATTATCATAATGCCCAACATGAGAGGTAATTGTTTGCTTCCTTGGGATATTGGCTCTCACAAGTGTTGGATTATGCTAACTAAGGGTAATGTAATTGTGCAATATGTTGTAGCTTGTGACCTTTGATCACTGACCTAACCTGAGTAAATCATCTTGAGAGTAAAAAGACATCCCTCACCCATATTTGTAAATGCAACTTTAATGTATGTTGCATGTTAAGCTGTCATTATGTGTTACTTTAATGAACAGACTGCACTGTCCTGGGGTTTTTTTTATGTGATTTTTTTTTTATTTCCTTTTTTTTTTTTTTTTTCTTCTTCCACTTTATATATACATGTGTTTGGTTTAGGTCTGAAGGGCTTGTGCTTACTTCAACTACTGTACACCGCCTGCGTGTAAATGTGTTGCTCTGCTCAGGTGCATTTAAAACATTTTAATGACTACCCATGTGCGCTGAACTAAGTTCGCGCAAGATGCGAGTGTGGCTTTGAACACTCGCGTTACCTCATTGGTTCCAATAGACAACTGATTTCAAAGCTGATGTCTAACAAGACATTGAGATGTTGCTTATCTTTAGTTTTTTATTTTTATCTCACGGGTAGAAAATGAATACATTATGTAAAAACATTCCTGTACGTGTGAACATGATCTGACACATTTTGAACATGTAATTTATTTGTTGTGGCAGAACGCACGGTAATCAAATCAAATCAAATTTACTTGTATAGCCCTGAATTACCCAAGTCTCAAATGGCTTCACAGGTGAAAAGAAGTCATTTTGAGACTTTTGCAAAAAATAAGTCATGCAGAGACTTCTTTTCATCATACAACAGCATCCCCTGTTTGGCTTTACACGGTAACCACCCTGTATGTACTTCTGACGATGTAATAAATGTATTGTTGGTTATGTGGTAAGCACGTCCACCTCACAGTTCAGGGACCCGAGTTCAAATCTACCTAACTCCGGCCTTTCTGTTTGAAGTTTGCATGTTCTCCTCAAGCCAGCGTGGGTTCTCTCCAGGCACTCTGGCTTCCTCCTACACTCCAAAAACATGCCATGGCATGTGAATTGGACATACTAAATTGTCCTTAGGTGTGTGAAGGGTTGCTCGTCCCTGTGTTCTCTAAGACTGGCTGGCAACCAGTTCAGGGTGTCCCCTGCCAACTGCTCAAAGTCAGCTGGGATAGGCACCAGCAAGCCTGTGACCCATGTGAGGAGAAGCGGCTTCTAGAAAATGGATGGATGGATTATGTAAGTCAACAGAATAGTCTTAAAGGGGAAGTAGAGACATTTTCTTTGCAGTATTTTTTTTCTATGCACCCACACTAGTCAGGACATTCTTTTTGCTTTATGGGATGTGAACTAAGTAGTAAAATCCACCCATTTTTAGCAACCAGAGGGGGCAGATGTTATGTCACTCTTTGTCGATTGAAAATCAAATCAGTTCTTCAGGACTCACTGTTCATTTACCTTTATTTTAGTGTAAACATAAACTATAAAACCAACACATTTATGTATGTTTAATCTGATCTCTCTCTCTTTTTTTTTTTTTAGAGCTAGACCATAAATTTAATTAAACTGATTAATTTGCCAAAAATCGACAACTTGAAAATTAGCTAAACCTTAAAAGTGAGACTGCCCAAGTGGCCGAAATGCTGGATGGGTTAGGGTTTTATATTTTTCGTTTACAGTAGTTACTAACTACTTAATGTTGGCATTTAAGTAAGTTATGTGCAAGCTTGAATGTGTTCTGGTTAAAACATTTTAAAATCAGTCTACATGTTTGGATATTTTTGATCAAATTAAATCGTTAGACATTTGTTTGGTTTATAACTTAGCTTAAAATTGCAATTGTCCAGCTTTACTGAAACATTTTATTTATTTTTTTTTACCTCACCCCTATGTCTTAAGAGATTTCTTGCTTCTGTTTGTTAAAAAAAAATACATGGAAAAGGGGCCTTTTAAGAAGTACACATTATTAAAAAAAAACCCTACAGAATGCTCTTTCTCTTAACATCAAGCAAGCCTCGTCAGTTTAAATTTATGGCTATATTTACCAAATTGGTGTTTCATTTAATGGATGTAATGATATATTTATGGCTTTCATTTTGCGATTTCTGTTTGGAAGTTCTTTATCAATAAATGTAGTGTTTTATTTTTAAAATAAAATAGCAATGAGAATATTGAAGACAAAAAAATAAATTGCATTGGATTGTTTTTCAAAATTCTTAACATCAAATATTAACTATTACAGGTGGTGTGAAGGACTAATCTTGAAGCTGGGATGCCTTTGGGTATCCTTTTGTGTCTTTAAAGCGTGTCATGGAGCTTTTCACTTGATGTCTCATCATTGCCATCATTCCCTTGTGTCTGAGTGCAGAGGAGAACGTTTCCATGACTCCCTCCCCCCATCCGACCTGCTCCTCTGCACTCACTTGCTTTTCCATCTTGGGCGGGGCTGTCTTCGGATTATGCTGGTTGTTGCGCTGAAACAGCAGGAAGGTCACCGTCATCCTACAGGCACCGCCATCCTCTCTCTCCCTATACCAATTCGATCTGTCCCCCTCTCTCTCGCCCACGATGTCCTTCCACATTTGCATTAGCTTGTTTCAAAGGCACAGCATCTATTGTCGTTTCTCAAAGGATCTCTGCGGATGAGTGCTGTCTGTTTTGTGCAAGCCGCTCTATTGCTGGAAAACAAGTCATTTTTTTCATCAGTTATTTTTCCATGCCTGACTCATACGGTTGCGATTTGCAACGTAAACAGGTTAGTCTCCGAGGTGCAAGTTGGAGCAAATACTGTAATTTTAACAGCTCAATCGATGTATTTCTTTTCAAAAATAGTTAATTTGAAGTCTTGTTTTTAAATCCGTATGATCAAGAACCAACCGTTCTTTTCTTAATACGTCTCATATCAGTGTGTACGTATTACAATGTTTGAGACGATAACTTAATTGCATTGCCATCTGCCAGAGCAGGCAAACTCAAACATCTGTTATTGTGCCATATGTAGACATGTTGAATATTTTTATGAGAAGCCATGAAATGTAATTTACCTTTAATTCAGACACTTGGCAGACAGCAGTGAGTGAATATTGGAAAATATGTATTTTCTAAAATGGCTTTATAGAGATTCCAATTTAAGCCTCTAGTACATCCTCTGTTGAAGTAGCAACAAAACAAATGCTAAAAACATTTTAAAAAAGAAAAATGGTCTAATAGACTTCAATGCCTCTTTAAAGGCTCAAAGAGTATTTACTTGATCTTTCTGAAGATTACACTCCTTTTATTGTATCAAAGCAAAGGTGTTGCCTGACTTACATGAAAATGTGTTTCACCTCTACTCTGATCTATATTCAGCATCTGAGGCCTTTATGTGTGAACATTTTAAATCACTCAAACAAGTGAGAAAATGTTTTACATGTAATGTTATTTGCATAGTGTAAAAGAGAATTCTACTGTTGCTCAATTGAAGATCCAGCTTTTATATTTTAAGATTTTTCAAGAGTTTTTTTTAGTGTTTCACTTTTGTTTTTACAATTTTGTAAGTTTTAAGTAGATTTTATAGTGGGATTTGTATTCATTGAGTTTTTTTGTTTTGAAAATATTTTTTTCTTATTTTTTTTAAAGATTAGTTTTAGTATATATTAGTTTCATATAGCGGTCCCGTATTAGTATTTGTTGAGGGGAAAAAAAGGTTACTAATTATTGTACAATAAGTAAAACTAATTAAGCTACAAATCCCAAGCAACCTCTAAAAGCTTTTGTATATAAAAATTTTGCAAGGATTAAAATGGTTTTCGCAGTAATTATAGTTTTACGTAAAATTTAGTTTTTTTTTAAATGCACTTAGAAACTCTTTTTAATATTAGTTTAAATTATGCCCATTAGTCGTCTTCTGTCCATCCATCCATCCATCCATCCATCTTGACCAATCATCCTGACAAGGGTCACGGGTGGGCTGGAGCCTCAGCTGCATTACATCCTGAATCAGTTGCCAGTTAGTCGCAGGGCACACAAAAACCATTCACACAAAGACACCTAAAAACAATTCAGAGCTGGATGCTCTATGCGTTGATCGATCTCCCGCTTGGTGGTGTTGGTTGCCCGCATGCCATAGTGAAGAGTGTCAATTGGAAAAAACGAGCTGCGTTGGGAGTAAAATAAAATAAAATTGACTGTTGTCACTATACCGTGCTTCCAGGAGGACCTTCAAAGTAAAAGCATACTGAGGCCATTTGTGTATACACAACTTATGGTACGCTTTATTTTGAAGCAATGACTGGTCTATTGTTTCGCTGCTTTACTATAATGGAGAAATGCAGTTACTATAATGGAGAAATGCAGCACATGCTTCCCTTATTTCATTGCTCTTCTAGCCGACCCCTATTTGTTACTGCCCGGTAAATGTATATCCTGCCGTGGTCATTTCACTCTTTTTGCAAAATCCCTGAAAATGCCTTCCTTGGTCATTTTATTCTTAACAACATCAGTGCAAAAGATGAACTTTTAATTAGGTGTTATTTTACCATATTGGTAGTGAGCTTTATTAGCCACCCACAATAGGTTCAGTTATCATTAGTTATTATCTTGATGAACATATTTTTGTATGCAATTGATATTCACTTGATAGTGTTGAGCACACTACCTTTTTTGTGGTTGCGTTTTAGAAACATATTTAGAACCAAAATATTTGTCAAGTTTATCCTTTTGAATAGTTTAAAAAAAAAATCAAAGTGGAAATTCAAAAGTGTGATCTCCCATTAACCAAAACTACAAAAAGAATATTGTTCACTGATGAGGGAGGTCTTATTTAATGTCACTATGACTATTTTTCAACTTTTAAGTTTTTAGTTGACTTTTGAGGCATTTTTTGCCGGTAAATTTTGGTTGTACCCTGATTGTAGAGAATCCCCTGCCATTGTGTTATCGTACAACCAACCAAAGTGGAATCGACCCAGAAAAAAAAAATGATTTAAGGAACGAGATCTTTCCAGTCACACACAAAGCATAATGCATTCTTTGGTGGATTAGACTAAGCAGTTCTATGAACATGGATAATAAAGAAAAAAATCTGAATATGCCTAAACATCTCGGTAAAGCCACAATAATTGCTGAGTAGTGCACTCAGTTTGAGTGGTTAGACTGGGTTTGCCGGTATAATTTTGCATTTCAAGGCAGTGAGGTTTGTGCTTTGAAGGGTGGCAAGAACAATTTGTTGTTAGGATAAGCCAATAATGTTTGTATTTTACGTTAAATTGTTCCACACTAGACTCTTTGTTACATGACAAGTCCATCGGACCAACCCTCTCTTTTAGGATCCTCATTGTATTTATGCTTATGCTTTTATTCAAATTGACAAAATGGGAGAATGTTTAGAACTCTGAGTGGGCAACCAATGTAGGGATAGGGTATAATTTTCACAGTGGTTGGCTGCCTTTTCGCTCTCATTTTTATTCCGAATAATGTTTAAGTACCACCATACTCATGCTCACATCTGCCTGGATCTCAACTGGAAGGGCAGGGCTCGTTTTGCGTGTAACTTATAACTAATGTGGCTCAATGAGTCATTGGACTGAGAAAATAGCTTGTTCCATTGGCTCACGAAATCACTGTCAGTTTAGTGGTTCTCAACCTCTTTTTTTAATGAATTACCACTTTGTGAAATATACTGTTTTTTCCCACCTACAGTAAGTACCTCCTAAGCCATGCAGAGCATTTTTTTTTTTTTATGTTTGCAACTACATTTGTAGTGCTATCTCTAAGTGTGTTTTTTCTATCAGCAACTCCAGAAGATAGATTGTGTAACATCATGATTTATTTCTTACTCCCCTGGAAAATGGTTTCACTAATGTCAATTCACATCTGTCTAAAATGTAACAAAAGTATTTGCAAAGGGGTACTAGAGTACAATTTAGCAATAAATTCCTTCATGTTGCAATCAGTTGGCTCTTAATTTGAATGCATGTCATGGCATTACAGGTATATTAGATTTGATTATGTTTAGATTTGCTGATGCCTGCAGAAACCTTATTGAAATCTCACATATCCCATTAGGTGCCTTCATCTACCCCAGGGGTACTTGTACCCTCTTTTAAGAACCATTTCAAACACCCTTAAACAACGTCATCATCTCAAACTGTCCGAGACTTGGTTTTGCACAAAAGCACATCTATTTTTTTTTTCTTTCTGTAATTTATCCAGGTTTCCCTGAGCACTGGTAAAGATGTCTACCATGGTGTATGCTCGAGAAGAGAAGCTTGAAAAGCTCTCTCAAGAGGAGATAATCTCCAACACCAAACTGGTGATCCAGGGTTTGGAAGCCCTTAAGAATGAGCACAACTCCATTCTCCACAGTCTCTTAGAGACTATCAAGTGCCTGAAAAAGGACGAAGAGGCCAATCTGGTGCATGAGAAGTCCAACCTGCTACGCAAGTCAGTGGAGATGATTGAGCTGGGACTTGGTGAAGCACAGGTAACACTGGTTGAATAATCAAAAATATAGTGGGTTGCATTTGTATTGAACTATCCAATAGGGGTTTTGGGGTGTTTCTGCTTCCTCACTTGCCTGAATGCACTAATTACTTTAGGAAAAATTCTATTACACACCATTCAAACCATTACTCATTTTAGGTTCATTGTTAAACCCACCTTCATGTTATCCACCTTTAGGTGATGATGGCCCTGTCCAACCACCTGAATGCGGTGGAGTCAGAGAAGCAAAAGCTGCGTGCACAAGTGAGAAGGCTTTGCCAGGAGAACCAGTGGCTACGGGATGAGCTAGCCAACACCCAACAGAAACTGCAAAAGAGCGAGCAGAGTGTCGCGCAGCTCGAAGAAGAGAAGAAACATCTGGAGTTCATGAACCAGCTCAAGAAATATGATGAGGATGCCTCCCCCACTGTAAGTACCAGACAAGTCTAACAGCTAGTTTCATTCCAAATCAAGCCCTTACTTGGTAATTGCTCCACACGTATGGTTTAAGAAATGAAAATGAGTTGTAACTCTGCTTTGAATGTTACTCCTATACTATCGGGTCGATAGTATAGGAGTAACATTCAAAGCAGAGTTACAACTAATTTTCATAGCAAACCCGCATTGTAGTTATGGCTATCTTCAGGGATGATTTACAATTGTGAAACCATCATCGCTTGGGGTGTGCAGGAATCATGGTTAAGCACATGCTTTGGTTTGGAGTTCAAGGTTCAGTTCATATAGTGAATAAATGCAAAAAAAAAAAAAAAAACCCAAAAAACACTTTGCTTCTCTTGTATTATAAATGGTGACAGATTTAACAGGTTTCAAAATGAAGTATCAACAGCTGAAGTCTTTTATTTTCATCAATAGTCTGCCTTCTTTTTAGAAAATTAATGTTGCAGACATGCAGCAGTACAAGTTTGAACTGTATGACCTATTACTGCACACTTTTAAAGCTAATCAGTAAACATAAATAAAAATGTCACTGTTGTGCACTAGTTTACAGTCTTGTGTATTTTGGGACAAATACAAGATGCACATTAAACAAACTGCCCCCTCAGGGATAATGAATACCTTGGGATTATATATTGTATAATTTTCTACATACCTTGTTATTATCGCAAATGACAACAAACAACCTGAATCATGACATGATTGATGCTTTACACATCACATCACATCACCATAGGCCTGGGCAATATAGCCTAAAAATGAACTCTCAATGTGGCAGTCTTTCTGCACTATCATTATTTTAATCAAAGTAAAAAACACAACTTATTTTATTTAAAGAATGTTTGATTCATTCAAAAATAAGTCATGTGTAAACTGTTTAGAGAGCAATAATACAGTATATTGTTTGTTTAATCAGTCATCACACAAATATAAAATTCAGCTTGTGTGAAAAGAAAATCGTTATTAATAGCTTGTGCATAACTTGTTTGACCCTTATTTGGGATATTTTCAGTGCGTGACTCTTTCATCCAAAAAATACCACATTTAACAAACATGTCTGGAAAGATACCCATGCAGAATTCTGCCCCTCGTGGAAAACCACTCTTTTGAGATTTAGCTAATTTTCAAATAGTTGATTTTTAAAATGACAAATTGTTAAAGTTAACTCAGTTTATTGCCTGGCCCCACCTCACTGCTAGTCATTGCTCTTGCTTTGTGTTCCAGCAGCAATTATATAGCAATAGTTACTGGCTATACTGTCTTGACTTGCAACTTTACACTTTTTGCTTGGAGAAACCTGGTGCTCATCAGCAAGAAGTGAAAAATCGTTTCCCAAGCTTTTTGAGGGCCAAATAAAATGACCTGCAACCCTAAGGGCTTTTGAGTTTGACACATTCGAGTTTTAAATTGCATCATAGACCAGACCATAAATAATGTTAATGGAAACAAAGAATATTTACTTTTCGTAATATCTGTACACATTAGTCAGATATTCAGTCTTTTTAAATGTGCTTTTGAGTAATGTGCTCTTTGATTTTTCTCTTGTTTGACATACAACTAGAACTTTTGAGATGTCATTACCTCTTAATTTCTGATTCATATTAGCAGGAAGAAAAGGACAAAGAAACACCAAAGGACTCTTTGGATGATCTTTTCCCCAATGATGAAGAGGAGCATGGCCAAGGAAGTAAGACCAACAGTATTTAGCAGGGACAACAAAGTGTATCCTGAAGTTTCTCATTTTAGCTTGGCCCCATGCTTCTGTTGAATTTTGTCCCATAGTGCAACATCAACACAACAGCGCAGCAGTGGCTGCAGCTCAGCAGGGAGGATATGAGATCCCAGCTCGCCTAAGGACACTACACAACCTGGTGATACAGTATGCTTCTCAGGGCAGGTACGAGGTCGCTGTGCCCCTCTGCAAGCAAGCTCTGGAGGATCTGGAGAAAACCTCTGGACACGACCACCCTGATGTAGCGACTATGCTCAACATCTTAGCCTTGGTTTATAGGTCAGTGATGAGTCCAAAAGATGGTTTCAGAGATTTTTTTTTTTTAACAAATGCTTATTTCAATTCTTGTTGTCAACTTTCTCCATTTTCATTATCCAGGGATCAAAATAAATACAAAGAGGCTGCACATCTTCTCAACGACGCCCTGTCTATCCGTGAGAAAACCCTGGGGAAAGACCATCCAGCTGTAAGAAGCTCATTGTCAGGGCAACTATATATAATTGTAGACATGTTAATGATTTTTTTTTGGGGGGGGGGGTTACTTGTTCAGAATTGCTTAGAGACTCAAGGATGCAATTGCTGCAACTTCTACTTTCTTTACTGTCCTAAGATGTATAGATTTGTTGCTCTTCTACTCCAGAATGGGTTCTTGATTTGTTCAATACTTGTCTTGAATATATTGTAAGATTCTCAAGGCCTGTTCATAAATCAATTAAAACTTGAGATTTTGCAAATGAGATTATGACCTTGGTGCCGACCTCCAGATTTATTAGACTCCTATTACAAAATATTAGTTGATGGGTTCACAAAAAACATCTTCATCATTTGCTAAAAGGCTGACTTGTTTCTGTACATGCTGTGCAGGTTGCTGCAACATTGAACAACCTGGCTGTACTTTATGGAAAAAGGGGGAAGTACAAGGAGGCTGAGCCTCTATGCAAGAGGGCTCTGGAGATCAGAGAGAAGGTAGGTTACATTCCTGGCATTTACAACACCGCTGTCGAGGCCTGACCTTAGAGCTAAACCACTAAATGTTTTGCGCATTATAATTCTAAGATTTCCAAACTCAGCCATTTTAACATAGGCATCTATAAAAATGAAGGCTTTTCTAAAATGATCTTTTTGAGACAACACTAGATGCCTCCCATCTGTGTGGGGAAAGGAATTGCAGGGTTTCATTGAGCGCACATTTTGAAAAACAATGACATGGAACTAAAAAAATATAAGAAATCCTAAAGTGCTCAGCAGGGGTACTGTGGGTCTGTTTTGCTTGGAAGCTTTGCCTATCTGTCTATTGATCATTAAACTTTAATTATACCCACTGACTGCTGAGCAAAGCATCTCAAGGAGATGCTGGCGGCACTACAAGTAGATGCAAAGACAAGTAATAAGGAAGATACAGTATGTCAATATGTGATGAGAATGTGGATGACTTTCATCAGGTCCTGGGAAAAGACCATCCAGATGTGGCCAAACAGCTGAACAACTTGGCTCTGCTTTGCCAGAATCAAGGCAAGTATGAGGAGGTGGAATACTACTACTGCCGTGCCCTGGAGATCTACGAATCTCGACTGGGCCCAGATGATCCCAATGTGGCCAAAACTAAAAATAACCTGGTGAGTGGATACACCGGAACCTCCGTACAAGTAGTCCGAAATGCTAATTAAAACTTAAAATTTCTGGCTAAAATACCAAATGTGCATGTTTTCTTCAACTTTTACACATTTTTTTGTTACCAATTCCTCTTTTGAACAGTTTTTAGCGGCATCTGATTTCAAAATGTGGCAAATGTATTTGACTTGACAATCACAATGGTCCTCTGACAGAAACTATAACTACAGTGATAAAAATGAGTTTGACACCCATGACATAGAACTTATAATTGTAATGTTTTTTTTAAATTATTATTTTTACTTCACATCCCTTTTAGAGAATTGCATCCTTTTTTTTTTTTAAATATCTCAGTGTTGCATGCAAGCTAGCAGCATCTTGTCAGCTGACTTACTTCATGTGGACCCCTGAAGCTCTGAGACACAGAAATAACAGTCACATGCTACAATGAGTAACTTTGCAGGAGAAAATGGATCCTTTTCATGGCAGGTGTTGTCTTTATTGTAATTCATGTGATGCAACTTAGCTGCCTTTTCTGCCCTCTGTTCTCTAGGCATCATGCTTTCTCAAACAGGGAAAGTACAAGGAGGCTGAAATTCTTTACAAAGAGATTCTGACTCGTGCCCACGAGAAAGAATTTGGATCTGTTGATGGTAAGGACTTGTTGATTCCTGGAAGGCATTTCATAACAAATTTGAATACTAACAATAAAAAAAAAAAAACATACAATGGGTTTAGTTTACCTTTTATCCCCAACCATTTTTTCATCTTCTACCCACTATTTATCTCACACCAGTGAGCAGTGCTGGACAGATGATTAAAAAGTGGACGGTGTTCTAAGCAGGCTGCCTGCCTTCATCATGCAAAGGACTCCAGACTCTTTTGCAAAAGGCTTTTGGAGAAATAAAAGAGTTTGTTGGTCTGAACTCTGGCAGTTGCGTTCTCTTTTAGTATAATATGTTTGCATTCTTTGAGAAGAGATGGTCTTTGTATAAGTAATGAAAATTACTTTCCAGCTTTCCTAGGCAAATTCCTCTGTTTGATTAATCTTCAAGAAAATGCCTCAAACAAAAAGTTAGCCCTCATAGGTTTAAGAGCAGCTACATCATCAACATTACTCACCTACAGTTTGTTTCCCATGTAATAATTTATATTTATTTCCATATGGTTGTAAACCTGTCTTTTTTACCATTCAAATTATATGTATACTCTTCCATATTTCACTAGTTTTTTTTAACTCTTTAAAAATACTAAAAATCAGTACTGCGCACTGTGCAATTACAGAAACGCAGGCTGGTAGTGCAGCTTGAAGATCCATTTTTGGAGTGCAATATACTGTCCTCAGCTAGTTGAATGCATCATGAATAGTTAATCGTGGAATTAGCAAAGCCTCAAGAGATCGTGTATGAGTGGTGTATTGCAGTTGTGTGGCGCAGTTTGTCGAACATCTCCCATATGTGTGTCTGCAGCTGAAAACAAGCCTATCTGGATGCACGCTGAGGAAAGAGAGGAGATGAGCAAGGTGAGGGCCTCCATGTGATCCTGCTTATTCTATTTAGAGTTAGGACATAACACGTGATACATTTCAAAAGCATTGGAGAAGAGAAACGTCAGTTTGAATCTGATCCGAGGAGATGATATACAGTCTTTTCATGGTGCAAAACCTTAGACTCAGCATAAAATACCTTTGGGCGTGTCATTGTTATATGTAAAGAAAAATAAAAAAAAACCTGTTCATCTGGTTTCTACCAACACCCCTCCCCTTCACATTTACCTTTTTTCTTTTACTTCCAGGGCAAGCACAGAGACAACACTCCTTATGGAGAGTATGGAGGCTGGTATAAAGCCTGCAAAGTCAACAGGTGAGGCACAAGTGCTGTTTTGGAAGAAAAAAAAAAGAATTATACAGATATGTTTTTAACAGTAAAAGGTACTTTGATTCATATTGCTAGGGGCAGACCTTCAATCACAGGCGCATATTTTATTAATTTCTACGAACAACTGTTTTGAGACCCTCCTTGGTCTCCATTTGGGAAAAAAAATCTGTAAATTACGAGGGATTAAATGTCTGTTT
Source organism: Hippichthys cyanospilos (assembly GCF_059441005.1). Classification (NCBI taxonomy): domain Eukaryota; kingdom Metazoa; phylum Chordata; class Actinopteri; order Syngnathiformes; family Syngnathidae; genus Hippichthys; species Hippichthys cyanospilos. The sequence goes on along the minus strand of NC_142376.1, from coordinate 13,482,142 downwards.
TCCATCAGAGAGACATTTTGACACTTATTGCGACTGAAAATGACATTCCATGTACTCAGGGCTCAACAACTAATGACTCAGCTTGCAAATGACCATGATCAAATCCAGAATACAGGCGAGCTGTGATAGGTCATTACCGGAAAGTTGAGGACATGTGGTGTCATTTTCAATACACAGCAAGTTGCAAATTTTAAAGGTATTAATTGTACATGAAAGTTTTTTTAAATTAATAATAAAAATGAACTTTTTACTGCTGAAAATTACTAAAGATTTATCACTTGCATGTAGAGCGTTTTTTGTGACATAGCTTGAAATAAATGCTGTTATCAAAGTTAATACTATAAATTAAAATGTTACAAAATGAATTAAAATCAATTTTCCATTCAAGATGCTAGTGTTCTAATTTCTTCATCTTGGGAAATTTGTGCTTTGTGGATTTGCACCAAACAAGAACATCAAGTGGTGCGGCAATGTACTTTTCCTAGTCGGAGTTTACATCTCTCACGCCCCAGTTTTCTGGAATGTAGCATTTTTTTTCCCTTTTGTGATTTAATCTATCGCACACAGCAGTTATCGGCTTCCTTTCATCCATTGGAAGCAATTGGGGTATTTAGGGCGACAGCCTTAAATGCTGTGATCACATGGCACATTTTAAACAGCAGTGTTCATGTTTTGCTGCACAAACCAGAAACATTCTTGTGTGGTCTTTCCGTAATCATAGACGGTTGTGCCTGTGTTTTGGTGTCCGCAGCCCCACCGTGAACACAACGCTGAGGAACTTGGGTGCTCTGTACCGTCGTCAGGGCAAGCTTGAAGCAGCCGAGACCCTGGAGGAGTGTGCTGTGAGATCACGCAAGCAGGTCAGACACTTTTCATAAATACGCCATGTGCATGTGCACGAAACAGCATGGCACTTCTTGTTTCTGTCAATTCCAAAATGTAGAGTCGATCTCATTATGTTTTCCCCTCTTTCAACAATCCTTTGGATCCAGAGCAACACAGTAAGTGATGATACACCATAGAGCCTCCACCTTTCTTGCTGAACATTACTTACATTTCAAGGCCATAGAAAAGAGTTCTCTGTTTTAAGGCGCATGATCTAAAATAACTTAACTAGTTCCATATTGCTACATACTTTTAACCATTATACTCTCGCTAATGTTTACAATTGCTCTTTGTGATTATGCTTTGTTTTCCTATGTGTGTTCTTCCCATTAGGGTATTGACCCCATTCATCAGACACGCATGGTAGAGATCCTAAAGGACGCAGATGGTGACAGGCGACGGAGCCGGGAGAGCCTGAGCAGCGTTAAGTACGAGAGCGGCTCTGAAGCTGGCGAGGAAGTGAGTATGGGCGTGGAATGGAGTGGGGTGAGTACAGATCCACTTTAATTGAGTTTTACAATCCATTAGTCCTCATTGGAAGAACAAGACACCTTGATCATATGATCATATTAAAGGGAACGGTGACTATTACTGCAGTCATTGGGGGGGGGGGGTGTCTGTGATTAGTTAAACATTCTGGAATCATCGATGATATATTGTGTACCATATTCCTTGTTCTTCCAATGAGGTTGTTGCATCAAAATCTTTTTGTTAAAAGATAAAGCTGATTGAGTGTCTTGGCATGGCGACATGTCCTATTTGACAGCGTCTCAGTTTACGACTAAATCTTTGTGTTGTCGTTGTCGTTGTTGCCTGCCGTTCTCTCATTTTAATAAGTTGTTGTTTTACTGGCATTGTTTCTGCAATCGTAAAAAAGATTGCACAGGCTCATGTTTTGGCACCTTGGCAACTTAATTGAATGGGTTTCAGAAGAACAGAAATGTTAAAATCCCACCTATCTTTGTTCTCATTTCAAACAAAAACAAAAGGTATAGAATGTCCTCAGGGTCAACAAAATCTCTTTTTAAGTTTAACAAGAATTTAAATAGTTCCCTGAAGGTTACACTATTTTAAATTTATTATTGGTATATTAACACCCATCAGATTTTTAAAGTCAAATACCAAAATATTAATTGGGGCCAATAATGGGCCTGACCAATAATTGTTTTTTTCCCTATAATTACAGATAGACATTCCATGAACCATGAAATATGAATTACATGTTTTCAGTGCATAGTTTGATGTGCTTTTTAGCTT